>NW_026058041.1:0-19016 GCF_023721935.1 Panthera uncia | reverse complement strand
TATCCCTAGTGCACAGAAAGAGGCAGTGTGTGTGTGTGTGTGTGTGTGTGTGTGTGTGTGTGTGTGTCCTGTGGGATAAATGCATGGGGGAGCAAGAGTGAGTGATTAGAGAAGTCGCGCCTGATGAAGTGAGATGTATGCAGAGGCCCACATGAAGTGCAGAGGGTGTGTGTATGCACCTGTCTCCCTCTGGGAAGAGCAATTCAGGAGGCAAAGCAAGGGCAAGAACAGGACTGTACCGGAGGGCCAGCAAGGAAGCCAATCCAGCTGAAGAAGAGGGCATAAGGGGAATATAAAACACAACACAGCTCTCACAGTCTCTTACATAGCTAAACACAATTTAATTAAGGATGGATAAAGTTTCGTTCAGAGCACTAGATTAGCACAGCTTGGGGACATCCTTCCTGGGGTTAGGGAAGGTTAAGGGTTGGGAAAGGATTTGGCATTTTCTTCAGTCTGCTTTTTGAGAAACAAACACTTTGTGGAGGAGAGAAGATAGAGAGGAGATCAAAAGGAACCCAGGGGGAAATAAAAGGCAAAGCATGGAAGTTCACAGTGGTGAAAAGCCTGTATATTACACTTTCATGTGATCCATAGACTTCTCTATAAGAAACTTTTCCCCCCTTTATTTGCTTCAAGATAACAAGAAAGCTGCATTTCATAAATCCCAGCAATTAAGTGTCAATGTGTCCCCAAATCATCATTTTAAATCAAGTAAGAACTTGTATTATTTTGTTTTCCAGTTATACTTAGGAATCAATTTACTCTGTCAAGGATCAATTTAGCTATCAAAAAACAAACACAGTTAAAAAAATTTTTGAATGTAATTCCCTTGTTGTGCCAAAGGTTAACATATTAGCATGTAGTAAAACAGGCACAGCAAAGGACAAATAGTCTCTCAACAAACACTACTTTTCCTAATTGATTTGGGATAAGTACTTTTTAATCACTATAGCAGAACATCTAAAAGAACACCAATGCAAGCAAACATTCAGAAAGATTTAAAGTTATACAGTGATCCCTGCACTGGAAACAATTGTCACATCTTTATTTATATCCTCGTCAGACAAAGTGTTGAAATCATGAATTCACTTTTAATCATTGTTCAATTTCAATTCAGTAATTTAGGACACGGGAAGACCAGTCTATGTCATAGGATGAATGCAGATTCTCTATTTTGTGTGTGTGTGTTGGTGCCCATCTTTCCACATTAAGAAGCATAGCAGGTAGCATACTGTTGGCCAAATCTCAGCAGTGGCATATTTCCATCTCCCAGGGGGTGTGGGAAGACCCAACTGCACAGCAGTAACAATAATTCTAGCATATCCGTTTATGAAATAACTTTGGCAGTAATGGCAAGAGGATTTGGATGAAAGTGTATTTGTGGTCTTCCAGCTGGAAGATCAGAGCAGAGATTCTAAAGCAAAAGGCACAGAGTGGGATGGCAGATAGTAGCTGCTTGGATAAGAACAGAAGAGAGTTGGGGACCCATGCTGAGCTCAAGGGGAAATGCAAACAAGACAGTCATTTCACAATATCCCCATGTTACCCAATATCAGTTCAAGGGATTACCAATGCCATCTGCTGGATATATTTGGGATTTTAAAATGGAATCTACACAAGTAGTAATACCCCAGTGTCTTCCTGTACTGTAGCTTTGGAGGTTCTAGTGAGAAGAAAAATGAAAATCAACCTATCTACAAAAGAAAAAAAAAAAAAAAGCAAAGGAAATGAATCCCAGGTTGACTGTACCTTAAGATGGCTAGAGTTTTGTCTTTTCGCTCTGCATTTTGGAGAATTAGAGTATTAATTGCATTTTTTTAGGAGAACTTTGTGTCATGCATTTTAGTCATACATGACCCTCAGGACACTGGATGTTTGCACTGTAAATCCATTGATCTCTTCCTAAGAATACTACTATATCTGTAAACTTTATATACATTTCCTTTTATACTTTATTGGAGTATAACAGTTTGTTTTGGTTTATCTTCTTTTATTTAATTAGGAAGGGAAAATGATTAAAAGGAGAAAAGAACAAGTATCACTGTTTTCCTAAAGCTATGACATATGCATTTAAGTTTTATATAATAGATGATAATTTGACTTTTGTTTTTGTATTTGTTATCATTTTATAGACAATGTCCTCTGTTCATCACACTCTCTGTAGGATTATTTTAGGACCGTGATTTTAAAGTTACAAAATTCCTCATGGTGCTTCAATAAAATTTTAGGACTCTTAGGAATACTTGGCTAACTTAACTGCATATTCTAGTCTACATTTCCCCAAAAGTACTAATCCCATAGGATTTATAGTAGGAAAAATGGTTTCCATGATCAAATTAATTTGGAAGATGCTACATCCCAAATATCTTCTCCTGGAATTTCATAAAGAATATTAATTAAAATGGAGGAGTTGGTATTTATTGAGAGTTTGCCATTGTTACACTGAATCTTAATTATGATTTTATTATGTAAGCACTAGCATTAACTCTAGTAACAAATGAGGAAACTGAGGCTTATGGGGTTGGTAAGTTGCTCAAAGTCACATTGGAAGCAAATGGAGGCATTGACTCTTTTACTTTAGAGCTCATGCTCGTAAGTCTGAAGCCATATGTCCCAACATATTAATAAATAAAAACAATACTACATCTTAATAAGAATTTTATGTCAATTATATTTCAATATGGATATGAACCTGCTTAAAGCTTTGAGGAGTCATACGGTAATGACATCTATTTAATTTGGTCAACCTAGCATTTCTAAATCTACCTGCTATAGAACACCTACGAATTTTAGCAGAAGTAGCATCCCACGGAATACAGTTCCAGAAATACTGATATAAGCTATAACATTGCTAGAGATGAGGAGCCAGGAGGGGAGTAGCTCTTTAATATTTCTCTGGTACCTTGTTCCAGCATAGCTGTTGGTGTCCTTCCCCAGGCATGTTTCCACCTGACAATTCAGAATAGACAGGAATAGAAAGTAAACACCTGATATTTTTGCTGTTGCAGATGCACAGAGCATTGGAACCCTTTGCATAAATGTGTAATATTTAGTACATCCTGCAAAAGGAACAAGTTTAATTTAGTTAAGCCACAAGGTTGAGTGAAAAACAGCATGCTGCTGTTACTGTTTAGTCAATTAAATTGTCCTCTGTGCTCCGAAGAACCGTTCCACATTTATAACCAGTGAGAAACACGCTCTGGCAATTTCTTTGCTTCCGATTGTCTTATATTTAGCACATCTAAAGATCTGAGGACAAATGATGGAAGACATGGTGATAAATTGTCAGGCTTTTCTAAAGATTCAGAAGTTCTAAAGTTCCTGCCAGTGACAGATGGTCTGTCCTTACTCATCGCTTGTCTTCCTGACAGGGCTTGATTTTTTCCCCCTTTTTTGCTCAATTCCCTTAAAGTAAGCTCAGCTTCCTGGGAGGCAGGGTAGTAATCTCATCTGTTATAACTATGTTACCTTGCATCAGTATGGAAACAACTCTCTATGTAAACAGGCACCATGCACCTTTCCATTATTAATACATGCATTAACACATAATGTACGTGTATAGTGATAAGACAGCAGCATGGGGTAAGGAGAGAAGAAACAGTTTACAAAGGAAAATCCATACCACCTTTCTGTTATTTTGATAACCAAACATACAGGAGTTTCCATTGGATAGTTTTTTTCTTGCTGACTTGCCCAAGCATAATGCTGATTCCATAGCCCAAGCATAATGTGATCTTTTCAGGAGAGTTTCTTATCACTTATCACTATATATCACTATATATATATATATACATATATATATATATATATGTATATATATACGTATATATATGTATATATATGTATATATGTATATATGTGTATATATATGTATATGTAGGTATGTATATGTATATATATGTACATGTACAAATATATATGTATATATACATATATGTATATGTATGTATATATGTACATATGTGTATATATGTATATGTGTGTGTGTGTGTGTGAGTGTGTGTGTGTATTATTTTTAAGATATTCAATATTTCATAGCAATCTATTTTTTTGGGGGGAATTTTGGAAAAAAATACGATTAGTGTTTACTAACTTGCTAGACATTTATGAGAATCCACAGAATGAGAACACATAACTATAACAATGATGTACTCAGTTATAAAATAGATTCCCAGTGAGAAAAGGAAAAAAAATCAATCAATTCTTAATCCCTTTCATTGGTTTCAATATGTTTACTCCCAAAAGAGGAGATGAGATACTTAGGTAAGGAAGATGGGGAAAGGAAACAATTTTCACTGTTTGAGTTGTAACATAACTGTGGAAATAAATAAAAAGGCTTAAAAAATCCTAAGGTATCTTACAATCACTTCTTAATCCTATATCCAGAAGTAATTCAATTCTTCAAGTTAATAATGACACTAGTCTGATACAGTGTAACTTGAACTGAAGTGTATCAAGTGGAAAGGGATTAATACTACTAAAAAAATAGAAAAATTATCAGATGAATTGATTTGGGATTTACAGTAGTTAATTGGCATATGTTATACCCACCAATAGCTGAGAATTTCTTTTTTATTTAAATATGTCTCTTCTAAGAATGTTCATTATATGTTAGCTCAGTGTGATAATATGTGACAAGCATAAACAACATTCCCACTCCTTTCTATGTTTTATTTTAACTCTATTGTATTTTACCTTTCACTCACACACACACACACACACACACACACACACACACTATATACAATTGTAGGTATAGTAGTAGATTTTGTGTATATATACACAAACATACACTGTATACTAGTATAGTTATAGTAGTAGATCTTATTTTATCTGTTTATATACCTATTCTAGTCATATAAGTAAAAGAACTCAAAGCCTACCAGGTTTTCAAAGTCTAGGCTACTAAACTGCCTGTCCTCTTTTTATCCCTTCCATTACAGATATCAGTTACCTTTTTAATCAGTGGCTTTTTCACATTGCTTACTTTTAGTAACATTCAGTCATTAAAAAATCAGAGAACTCTTGCCAATTCCTTGTTTATCCATGAAGATGTTAACCTAAACCTAAGAAAAGTATGTTTCTCCTTTAGTGGCCCTTAACTCAGATAATGAGTGAAAGCATTAACATTTTGTGTACAACGTAGCAATAAAAAAGTTTCAAAGTTTCTTTATAAAATGGTGCCACAGTGATACTTAGATTTTAGCTGTGTATATATATGTATATTTTGGTATGTAATGAAAGGGATGAGACATGTCTACCTTTGTATTCTTAAGAATCTTTCTGGTATTATTTATTTTCCTTCCCCAAAGAAAACTGAGCTCATAAAAAAAAAAAGTCCTGAACATTCAACATTTATGAAAAGGTCAACAAATATTGCATGGTTTTGAAACATTATATGCTTTTATAAAATCACAGAATTTAAAATTACTCTAATGAGCTATTTATTAAAGTTTATTAAGGTTAGAAAAAGGTACATAGCTAAGATTAACAAAAATGCATTGCATTTAGATAAAATAGGCTTGTATTCATGCTCATGAGTGAAATTTAAAGACAAGGGTGAAAGAAGATTATCTCCCTGCTGATCCTAAGCAAGGGAAGGTGGTATAGTGAATAGAATCATGGCCTTAGATGACATATTTGCTTTTCTCCTTTACTGAAACACAAGACTGAGCCTATACCTCTACATGTTTCATGCTTTGCCTGAAAGCTATTTCAGGTCAGAGTGTGGAAATGAGTAAATTTTATGGTCTAGACAAATTATCAGTGAGTTACCATCGTAATCCTTACCCTCTCCCTCTTTCACAAAATGCTGTTGTACGAGACAACTTTTCACTTAAAAAGGTCTACAAGTTAATACAGAATTCTTATAACCCAAATGTTGCTTAATCTGCCCAAGCTGAGTCATCTCTTCATTCTACTACTGACATTGCTTCAATAGTACTTTCAGTCTACATTGTGGCTTTCATTTCTTTTTTTTTTTTTTTCTGATTTCTTGCTGTTTCCAAATTTTAGTTACTCTTTTTTTTTGGCATGGATTTTTTAAAAAATGCATTTCTATCTTATCCAGAGAACTACTGTTCTTGTATCAGTCTCTGGTTTGTATTTCTCTAAATTCTTATGGAGTTCTTGCTTACTTTCTAACATTTTTTTTATTGCTAATAAATTAATGGTGGTTTGTCTAAGATGGTAAAGAAATATAATCATAAAATTAGAGATAGATAAAGTGATTTTTTAGTAAAACCGAAAACTGCAGTCACATTTTCCACATTGTTTCACATGTCAATTGAAAATATATGTATTTCAAAATATGATAATCATGATATAACTTAAAAATAAATAATATATCTTCACTTCTATGATAATGTATCATCTATATAGTCCAGTAAAGTCATAGGGACTGATGTGACACATATGGAAATAGTACAAAATTCATACTAAAATTAAAAGAGAAAACGAAGATTCTGAGAATAATTGTATCTTTTCCGAAAACATTGAATCATACAAGAAATATATTTCCAATTGTTTCTTCATGATTCAGTGCAACTTTCAACAGTCATTTCTCAGTTGGTCCAAGAACGAGGAAAAAACAATCACCATATTATAACAATTTCTTGGTAGTTTTTAGAAGCCATCTTTGCTTAAAACCCAATCTTGGGGGCACTTGGGTGAGTCAGTCGCTTAAGTGCCCAGCTTTGGCTTAGGTCATGATCTCACAACTGCTGAGTTCGAGCCCTATATCAGGCTCTGTGCTGACATCTTAGAGCCTGGAGCCTGCTTTGGATTCAGTGTCTCCCTCTCTCTCTGCCCCTTCCTCTGCTCGTGTTCTGTCTCTCAAAAGTAAATAAACATTTTAAAAATTTTTAAAAAATAACCTTTGGGTATTATTGCTGAAAATATCAGCAATATCTCTTACAAAACAGCCTCACCTATTATATGCCTGTATGCCCCATGGCATGAATCATAGCAACATGCCTTAAAATATGTATAAAATCGGATAGAGTGGAAACAGATATGAAAGCTACCTCTACTATACACACGCCATCCCGCCACACACATACCCACACACACACTCTAGCTGTGTGTGTCTGTGTGTGCCCCCAGCTTACTTTTTTAGTCCAAGCCAAGGACCATTTAGAATCAATTAATCCAAAGTTTGTCAGCCAAGATTTCTACCTATATATTGTTTGCTTTTCCATTTACATAAATTTTGTTTGTTTGTTATTACCCAGCTAAAAGCTACTGAAGTTACCCACCCATAACTTAATGCTAATATAATGTTTATTGCTTTTAGTTTTTACATTCAGGTAATTTTACAATTGAATCTCCTTAGGGAACACAGCACAGAGTTTTTCAGAACATGGAGCAGTTTACTTTAAGAAAATGGCAAACATATACACAGGGAAATAGAAAAAGATAAGAATGTTAAGTTAGAGCCAGGTTATGGAGGGTTATGTACTTAGATAGAAAGCCATAAAAGCTGATTTGGAAGAGGAAATGTGATCTGAACTACACTCGCAGTTAAATCACTGTATAGCATTATTTATTTTTTTAGTTGAAACCTTTTTTTTCTAGGCTTTTGATGAATTGATTTTCAAACTTAATTAGCAAGTCTACAGTGCTAATAGTACATGTTGAACACAAATGCTTCTATAATGTTTTGCTAAGTTTTCCATCTTTAACAACAAAGACCTTTGTAATATATGATATTTTTGTTTTGTTTTGTTTTGTTCGCCATTTGCAAAGTATGTTCAGTTGGTTTCGTTTGGTTTTCACTGTTAATGCTGACTGATAGCTGGTTTGTTTTCTATTCTAGGTTGTGGAGACTAATTTGGTTGCTTTTGACTGTCACTGGATCATTATAAATGAGGTAACACCAAATGAACCTTATTGTCAACTCTGGGTCCTGTTTTCATATATTTAGTCACAGCATTTCCTATGGCCTTGGAGTTCTAAGAGGAAAGAGAACACAAAGTAAACTTTCAGCTTCCTGAGTGGATGCTAACTAAAAATAGAGTAAGGAGTTTTCAAAAAATTATAAATGGTTTTGAATGAATAAAATAAATGGAGATCATCTTCCCACTGAGTATCTTTTAGTCTTTTCCATTGGCATACACTGCTTGCTTTGGGAAATCATCTTTATAAAAAGTACAGTTCTTTGTGAACAAACTAAATTCCTCCCAGTGGACTGCCTGTGCTCCATTTATATTTTAATGTTGTTTCTAGGACTTTTATATCCCACCCCCCTCACACGAGGATTAAATAGTTCAGCAGATGAATATGAATAAATAAAAATAGATATTTTTCTTTTCACAATGAAATACAACTATTTTAAAATCCATCAAGTTGTCAAGTTCCTCATGAAAGCTTATTGATTTTTGTAAAGACAATACATAAGATTAAAAATATATTATAACATGAGAACTCTGTGAGATAGATTGTTGCATTGGCACCTGCCAATCAGAAATGGAAAGGACAATGAACAAATCAGTCATGGACAAATAATGAGATCACATGAATTTTCCCCAAAAAGACCTACTATTCATATATCTATTGCTCATGAAAAAAAAGAATGTTTTATTTATTTGTTAGCTGTGTTACTATGGATATATAATATAATCATCCTGTGTCTGTTTTTTCATTTGTACAGAAAGTTCAATCACATTTACTTTATAAGTTCATTATAAAAATTAAGTGAGATACTACCTAATACTCTTAACATACTGCTGACAACCGACATTTACTAAAGGGTACTACAAAAATGATTATAGCACATTAAAGTTCACAGATCACTTTCTCACATGTTAATTTATTGAATAATAAACATTATTCTATGAAACACTGAGAGAGTGAAGTTCATAGAGTGTAATTGATTTTACGCAGAAAAATAAAAATCTAGATTTTTCAATAAAAGTCATAGATTTTTCAAGTTGTGTCTCCTATACATTGGTAGAATCTTAGTTCTGTTCTTTTTTTTTGAGCTATAATTAACATATTACATCATATTAGTTTCAGGTCTATCTATAACACAAGGATTATATAGATATATACACACCTTGTATATATGCATATATATATATATTATATATATATACACATTGTATATGTGTATATGTATATATATATATATATATATATATATATGTATGATCATCACAGTAAGTCTAGTTACCACCTATAAACATACAAAGTTACAGTTTTTTTTTCTTGTGACAAAATCTTTTAAGATACACTCTCTTAGCAGCTTTCATATATGCAATACAGTATTACTGATTATAGTCACTATGCTATACATTATATCCCCATGATTTATTTATTTATTTTATAGCTAGAAGTTTGTATCTCTTAATCCCCTTCACCCATTTTCCCTATCCTAATCCCCCTCTCCTCTGGCAACCATCAAAAGCAATTGTATCTATTAGTTTTGTTTTGTTTGCTCATTTATTTTATTTTTAACATTCACAGGTAAGTGAGATCATATATTATTTGTCTTTCTCTGTCTGACTTATTTCACCTATACCCTTAAAGTTTATCCATGTTGTTGTGAATGGCAAGACTTCATTCTCTTTTAAAGCTGAGTATTTTCCATAGTGTGTGTGTGTGTGTGTGTGTGTGTGTGTGTGCGTGTGTGTAACATATATATGTATCTCACATCTTCTTTATCCATTTATCTATTGATGGACACTTAAGTTGCTTCTATACTCTGGCTACTGTAAATAATGTTGCAATGAACATAAGGGTGTTTATGCCTTTTTGAATTAGTATCTTTGTTTTCTTTGGATAAATACCCAGAAATGGAATTGCTGGATCATATGTTTTGTTTTGTTTTGTTTTCAATTTTTTGAGGAAACACCATACTGTTTTCCCTAGTGGCTGTACAATATACATTCCTACCAACATTGCACAAAATTTCCCTTTTCTCAGCATCCTCCCCAACACTTACTATTTCGTATATTTTTTTATAATATCCATCTAACAGATGTGAGTTGATATCTCATTGTGATTTTGATTTGCATTTCACTGATGATTAGTGATACTGAGCATCTTTTCATGTGCTTGTTGGCTATATGTATGTCTTCTTTGGAAAAAAAAATGTTTACTCGGGTCCTCTGCCCATTCTTAGATTTTAGGTTTTTTGATATTGAGATGTATGAGTTCTTATATATTTTGGATATTTACTCTCCTCCCATTCAAAAGGTTTCTCTTTCATTTTGTTGATGGTTTCCTTAACAGTGCAGAAGTTTTTGTTTGTTTGTTTGTCTTCTTTTTGTTTTTGTTTTTAGTTTGAAGTAGTCCTAACGTTTATTTTTTGGTTTTGTTGCCCTAGGCTTTGGAGTCATATCCAAAAAATCATGCCCAAGACTTAGGTCTAGAAGCTCACCACCTTTTTTCTTTTTTAAAGGAGCTTTATGGTTTCAGGTCATAGATTCAAATCTTTCATCCATTTAACTCTTGTGCATGGTATAAGAAGTCTTATTTCATTCTTTTGTGTGGCTGTCCAGTTTTCCCAACACCATTTATTATAGACTGTCTTTCCTATTGTATATACTTGGCTCTTTTGTTCTAAATTAATTGACTGACCATATATGTGTGGGTTTCTTTCTGGGCTATATATTGTGTTTCACTGATCTATGTGTCTTTTTAATGCTAGTACCATACTATTTTGATTATTATAGTTTCATAATATAGTTTGAAATCAGAAAGCATAATGCATCCCTGTTTGTTCTTTCTCAAGATTGCTTTGACTATTCAGAATCCTTTGTGGTTCCATAAACATTTTAGGATTATTTCTTCTTTTTCTGTGAAAAATGCAATTGAAATTTTATAGATATTGCAAGGAATTTGTAGATTGCCTTGGGTCACGTGGACATTTTAACAATATTAATTGATCCAGTCCATTAGCATGAAATAAATTTTCATTTAGTTGTTTCTTCTTTAATTTATGTCATCAATGTCTTATAGTTTGCAGTATCCAGGTCTTTCACTTCCTCAGTTAAACTTGTTCCTATATGTTTTATTCTTTTTGCGCAGTTGTGGAATTGTTTTCTTAATTTCCCCTTTTAGTTTTGCTGTATCCTATAGATTTTGGTATGTTGCATTTCCCTTTTCATTTGTATCAACTATTTTTTTTAATTTCTCCTTTGATTTCTTTGTCAACCATTGGTCATTCAGTAGCATATTGTTTAATTTCTATATATTTGTGAATTTTCTTATAATTAATTTCTAGTTTATAAACCATCTGGTTTAATGTGTCATTTAAGGCCAATGTTTTCTTGTTGATTTTCTATCTGGATGTTCTGTCCATTGATGTAAGTGGGGTGTTAAGAGTTTCTATTATTATTGTATTGCTCTCGTTTTTTTCCTTTAGCTCTGTTAACATTTATTGCGTCTATTTATACAATTTTATGTTGGGCATATAAATATTTACAAATGTTATATATTCTTGTTGTATTCGCCAATTTATTGTTATGTAATTCCCATCCTTGTCATTATCACAATCTTGTTTTAAGGTCTATTTTGTCTCATAAAAATAGTTACCTAGCTTTCTTTTGATTTCCATTTTCATGGGACATCTTTTTCTATACCTTAACTTTCAGTCTGTGTGTGTCCTTACATCTGAGGTGAGCCTCTACTAAGCAATACAGAGATGGGGCTTATTTTTATTTTACCCATTCAGTCAATCTATGCCTTTTGATTGGGAAATTTAGTTCATTTACATTTAAAGTAATTACTGATAAGTGTGTACTTATTGCCATTTTGTTTATTGTTTTCTAATTGTTTTGTAATTCCTCTCTATACCCTTATTATTTTGCTGTCTTCCCTTGTGATTTGATGACTTTCTTTAGTGTTATGTTTAGATTCCTCTCTCATTATATTTTGTGTATCTACTCTAGGTTTCAGCATTGTGATTACCATGAGGCTCATGTATAACTGCCTATATAAGAAACAGTCTACTTTCAGTTGATAGCAGGTTGAGTTTGAACACATTCTTCTTCTTTTTTTTTTAATATTAGAGAGAAAGAGAGAGCATGAGCAGGGAGAAGGCAGAGGGAGCGAGATCCTAAGCAGCTCCATGCTCATCACAGAACCCAATGTGGGGCTTGATCCCACAACCCTGAGATCATGACCTGAGCCAAAATCAGGAGTCTGACACTGAACCAACTCAGCCACCCAGGCGCCCTGAGTTTGAACACATTCTAAAGCTACATTTTTACTCCCCCACTGTGTTTTATGTTTTTCATATTACATTTTCATCTTTTTGTCTTGTGTATCCCTTAACTATTATAGTTACAAGTTTTTGAACTCCTTCTTTAAAAATTAATGTTTATTTATTATTTATTTTGAGAGAGAGAGTGGATGCATGAGTGGGGCAGGGGCAGAGAGAGGGAGAGAGAGAATCCCAAGCAGGCTCTGCACTGTCATTATAGAGCCCAAAGCAGGGCTCAATCATACAAACCACAAAATCATGACCTGAGCCAAAATCAAAAGTTGGACGCTTCACTGACTGAGCTCCCCAGGTGCCCCTAAGCTAGTTTTGTTTTTTAACCTTCATACTAGCTTTATAAGTGATTAATCCAATAGCTTTACTACATACTTACCCTTATCAGTGAGTCTTGTAGTTTTATATGTTTTATGATTACAAATTAGTGCCCTTCCTTTCCTGCTTAAAAAAGTGCCTTTAAACATTTCTTGTAAGGGTAGTTTAGTGGTAATGAACTTCATAGCTTTTGCTTTTCTAGAAAACTCTTTCTCTCTCCCTAAATTCTGAATGATGGTTTTATCAGATAGAATGTTTTTGGTTGTGAGTTTTTTTTTTTTTTTCCTTTTAGCGCTTTGAATATGCCATGCTGCTCCCTCTGGCTTACAAAATTTCTGCTGAAAAATATGCTAATAGCCTTATGGGGATTCCCTTATATGTAACAAGTTATGTTTCTCTTACTGCCTTTTAATATTCTCTTCTTATCTTTAAGTTCTGAAATTTTAATGATACTATATCTTGGTGTGGCTGTCTTTGGGTTCCTCTTATTTGGAACTCTCTGCACAACTGGAACTGGATGTCTGTTTCCTTTCCCAGGTTAGGGAAGTTTGTATCCATTATTTCTTCGAATAAGTTTTTTTGTCCCTTTCTTACTCTGTTCTCCTTCTGGGACTTGTATAATGAAAATTCTGTTCTGTTTGATGTTGTTTTATCGGTCATTTAAGCTATCTTTGGTTTTTAATTCATTTTATTTTTACTGCTCTGACTGGGTAAGTTCCACTGCCTTGTCTTCAAGATAACTTATTCTTTCTTCTGCTTCATCTAGTCTGATATTGAACCCTTCTAGTGTATTCTTCAGTTCAATTATTGCATTCTTCAGCTCTATGACTACTGTTTAGCATTTTCTTATACTTTCTCTCTTTGAAGTTTCAACTGTTTTCATCCACTGTCTTTTGAGTTTGGTGAGCATCTTCATGACTATTTGAACTCTTTATCAGGTAAATTACATATCTCTGTTTCATTAAGGTTTTTTCCTGGGTTTCATGGTATTCTTTTGTTTGGAACATATTCTTTTGTTTCCTCATTTTGTGTGACTATGGTTGTTACTATGTATTAGGCAAAACAGCTTCCTTTAACAGTCTTGATTGAGTGTCCTTGTGTAGAAGATAAACCTTCATTCAATCCTGTCCTAGCACTTGGTTGTCTCTGAAACCTCTGTGACTGTCTAAGCAACCTGATTTATTCTTGATCAGTCCTAGTTGTTGAGGATATGCCAATCCCAGCCAATGTTCCAATGACTGAGGTATCTCAGTCAGCATCTAGATTCAGGCTGATTGGAAACCAGATTAGCAGTCACCAGTTTTTAAAGTATGCAAACATATACAATCCTGTAAGACCACAGTTATAAACCCTGCTGGCTTCCAGACCAGTCCATCTAGAGGTGCTCCTTTACTGACAGTTGTAAAAATTGGGGTTTCAGAGAAGTGTATAAGCTCCTTTCTTAAAGGTACTGGAAAGCTGTAGTAAGACCAAGGGAGAGCACAAAGACCGCATCCCCCAGCCTATGTTCTCTACCTTTGTAGCCTCTAGGTATGTGGCAATCTTGAAGCCTGCCCCTCAGTTTGAAGTTCTAGGGCAAATAAATAGGTTTTCTTCACAGGAAGCTGTGGGTGTTTCAGTCTGCTTTCTGTGCTGTGCCCTGGGAATGGTAGCTTGCCAAGAATTATCTATCTGATTGTTTCAATCCCATGGGGTCCAGAAATGAGAGTTCCCTTGGACACAAGAGTCAGATGCTCAAGGGGTGTCTCATATGGATGTGTGTTTGCTGGCTTTATCAGGGGCATAGAGTAGTGTGGAGCTAGGTCATGCCTGCCAGCCTTAGGAGACCACTAGAGGGTGCAGGAGTGGGACAAACCTGCCAGTGCTAGCAAGGTGGAGTGACAGCACCAAAATGGTACCCACCAGCACCTGTATCCCCAGAGAGAAGCCAACAGGCTCTGCCTCTCTGACATGTGCATTAAGATTAGCAAATGAATCTCTTTCATATATATTCTAGGTGGTTTTCAAACTGCTGCTTTTGCATTGGGTCCTGAGATAAATGCCTCTGTTTACAAGCCCTTTAAAAATGGAATCTTGGTTCACTACAGCCCTTTGGGTCTCCTAGATGTAAGCCCTATTGGTTTTCAAAGCCAGACACTTTGAGGGCTCATCTCTCCAGCGTAGGTCCCAAGGTTTGGGATGCCTGGGGTGGGGCATAAACTCCTTATTTCTCAGGGAGAAGCTCTGTGATATCCCTCTCAATTGTGTGTCACCATGCTGGGAGTGGGGTGTTTTGGCAAGACCACATGTCTGCCTCCCCTCCTTGATGTGGCCCATTTATTTTTTATTGTATAGGAACTGATCAGCTAATTTCCAGTACTTTTTCAGAAGGCATTGTCCCATATGTAGCTGTTGATTTAGTGTGTCCAAGTGAGAAGGTGAATTTAGGATATTCCTCTACCACCTGTTTACTTATTTTTTAACTTATTTAAGCTTAATTGATACACAATGTTACAATAGTTTCAGGTGTATTATATAGTGATTCAACAAGTTGATACATTATGCTGTGCTCACCACAAGTTTAGCTACCATCTGTCACCATACAACACTATTAAAGTATCATTGCCTATATTTCTTATGATATACCTTTTATTCCCTTGACTTATTCCATAACTGGAGGTCTGTACCTCGCTCTCCCCTTCACCTATTTTGCCCATCCTCTCAACTTCCTCCCTTCTGGCAACCATCAGTTTGTTGTCTATATTCATAGGTTTGATCCTGCCTTTTGTTTGTTTGTTTGTTTGTTCATTTGTGGAGTTTTTGTTTGTGCTTTTTTTTTTTCGATTCCACATATGAGTGAAATCATACAGTCTTTCTCAGTATGACATATTTCACTTAGCATAATACCTTCAACATTCATCCATGTTGTTGCAAATGGCACAATCCCATTCTTTTTTATGGCCGTGTAATATTCTTCTGTGTGCGTGCGTGTATGTGTGTGTGTGTGTGTGTGTGTGTGTATGTATCCATTTGTCTACCAAGAGATACTTAGGTTGCTTCTGTGTCTTGTCTATGCCACCATCTTGAACTTTCTCTGATGGTTCTTTTTAATTCAGAGTAAAGACACTGGAAATGTCTTCCCTGGTTGAGGCCTGCCAAACTTCAGGGCTACATGATTTGTCACTGTGTTTTTCATGTCAAATGACGACATATTTATATGAGAACCCCACAGGTATTATACATATGTGAGATCTGCTTTCTAATGATGTTTTTATATTTTCCAATTTTCTAATACCTCTCAATTTTCTATCTGGAATGACTAAAAATCAGGATAGAGGGAAAGGCAAAAGAAATCTTAGTAAACTTGCAGGATAACTTTTCAAATTAGATGTTTTCATTTGTATTTTTGAGTATGTAATTTATGGATCTAGTAAATAAAACAGTTTGCCAAACATTACACAATGATTAAGTGGTGATATTGGGTTCTAAATAGTTTTTTTTTTCCACTCTAAACCTTTGGTTGTTTTTTTTTTTCTTTTTCTCTTTGATAATTCTCCTTATAGATTATTTTTTTTAATTTCTGTTACTTCAATTTTAATCTTATGGAAACTATGTATCCCACTAATTTTTGTCTTTAGGTTAATTATTTTCTAGGTTACTATTTTTTTTTGAAATAAAGAATCCTCTTAATTTTTGTTTTTATCTCACACCCAACTTCTCATGGGGAAGAGACCACGTAGAGTTCCTGGTATAAAACAAGTTGGGGTCACTTTACATGTTTGTATCAATAGAGCTAGCTAAGAAAAAAAGCAACTTATTGTGTCCTTGTAAATGGGCATTAAATGAAAATGCCCATCCCCTTCTATTCTTTGATAATATTGCATAGGGGACCCATGAATTATTTTTTTTTCATATTCAATTTGACTTCTGACAACAACCTGAATCTTAACAGTATGAACACTTATAGAGCTCTTGGAACACCACTGGTCATCTGTCTATCGCTTATGTATCTATTTGTACTGTGGAAGAAGTCACTCCTTCATATTATGTAGGGGAAGTCTAAGTAGGCTAGCATGTACTTCATTGATGGTAAATACTATAGAAATAATAACACTTTATATTTTAGTGTATATTTCATAAGCATGAGACTTTTATTTTACAATTAAGTTTTCTTTGATAAAATATGAGCAGGACAATGCTATCTTTAAACAGATGTTCAATAATTTGGCACGATATTTTGCAAATAAAACATCCACACTAAGTGATCTAACCAGCAAATAACTCAATAAATATTAGAGGTATAGAAAGTGATAATTCTTTTTTCATCCTTTACAATTGGATTTTCTACTGTAAGCTGTCATAACTATTTATAACTTCACCTTTGTCATTACTGAAGCACTTGTGTCCTCTTTACCTACAGCTCTTCTTACTAGTCCTTGAGCAGAGGTGTCATTTTTGGGGCATGTCAATACCACTGAGCTTCTGAAAAATCTGATGTTGACAGCCCACAATTTATATTTGTTATTATTTTTGCGTAAACTAGGTTCATACTCAAGAGATCAAGCATATTTTCTGTATTTTCATTTCTAACAAAAACCATTATCCATGTATCTACTGTCAATTTTTTTTTTCAATTGATTCCATTCTGTTACCTCATTTTCTCTGAAAAATGCCTTAGGAAACTTGATTCTCACTACCTTTACTTCATTTGTGAGTTGCTCATACAAATTTATAATGAATGAGTCAAATTTATTCTAGTTTCCATGAAAGAAGAAACATGGATTTCTCAAATTTGCTAGGAAGTTAAACTGTAAAAGTAACAACCACCCCCCCCCACACACACACACACAAAATCTAACAATATGCAAATGCTCATTTGAACATGGAAGACATGAATTTGTCTAGTTTGGTTTGTGTAGCTACTATTTTGTTGCTAATTTTAAATGGGTTGCAAACATTTATTTAATCTATTGCACCAATAGCTTTTAAGAGAGGCACTATAAATCAAAGTTGGCTTTGTGCATCTTGATACAAATTGATGTACAGACTTGAAAACAATATTTTTTTCCCTTTGCATTAAGAGTGCTATAATAATAAGGGGCTGTGCTAGCTCATATGGTGTAATCAATCATATGTTAGTAGTTGGTAATGATATTTATCTTCTCCCTGTAATCAGTGAATCCAACTGAGAACAGCCTTTCCATATAAGTATTGCCATCCCCTCAGGGTCCTGAAACAGATGGCCTGGCACTTTATTTAAGTTTTACAAAAGTTATAAATTCTGATAGAATGATATACACTGTTTAGAGATGCAAGAAGGATAATACTATAAGCACCATCTTTTCTCTGATAATACTGAACCCGAGTTCTCATTTAAATAGCTTAATTGCTGCACCTGAGTATTGCAGTTTAGAAGTTGTTGTTGTTGTTATCGTTGTTGAGATTTAAAAATCCTATATGTGTAAAGGATGTTGTTCATTTTTCCCAGTTTAGGGATTAATTGAACTGCTCACTACCAATCTCTCAAGCAGAAAGTTGCCATTATGCTGCACTTCCTTCTGGTGTATAGCCTTCAATTGGTTTTGTTTCATATTTCAGCATTATGTTTGTGTAATTATTTCACATTAATGTTAAACTTTGTGGAAGCATCAAAGGATCACCTTCGCCAAAGCATGAAGAATATAAACATTAGCAAAAACAACAACAAAAAGCATAATCTTTTCAAATGTGCTACATAGTACACTGCTTAATAACAACTAAAATATTTTAGTTTATTTGGTTTATTTGTTAAACTATTTAGTTTAGTTTATTTGGTTTATTTGGTCGTATTGAGGTTATTAAAGCATTCCAGTTTCTACACTTAAAATTTCAGTAATCTATCAATAGATACAGAATCTATCAATCTATCTATCACCAATTGTTTGGTGAAGTCTTGCCATTCATTCATTTATTCATTCTTTTTTTTTAAGTTTATTTATTTTGAGAGAGAAAGATAGCATGCAGGCAGGGGAGGGGCAAAGAGAGAGGGAGAGAGAGAATGCCAAGCAGGCTCCATGATGAAAGTTCAGGGCTGGAACCCACGAATTATGAGATGATGACCTGAGCTGAAATCAAGAGTCAGGCACTTAACCGACTGAGCCACCCAGATGCCCCTATTCATTCATTTTTAAGTTTATCAACGTTTAGTGAATACCTATTATGAACCAGAAGCTTTGTTAGATGTTAAGAGATTTTTTAAAATGGGGAAAAAAGAGGGTCCCTTCTCTGAGACAGTTTAATAGTATAGATTGGCATCTGATCTAATGATTTTGAGTCTTCCTTTCTCTGGAATTCATTAATTTAAACCCACGTTGATACACTACAAAGATTTGGGAGTGATCCAATTCTCCTAAAAGATTTGTTCTGGGAAATGGCTGTTTCTGGTTGGAGTTGTATCCCCAACAAGTATTTTAGCATTTCCTCTTTCTTCTTTCTTATGGTTTACTCTGTATTAAAC
>NW_026058040.1:3390-83233 GCF_023721935.1 Panthera uncia | reverse complement strand
TCTTTCATTCCCTCCTTCTTTCCCTCTTTCCTTCCTTACTACCCTCCTTCCTTCCCTCCTTCTTTTCTTCCTTCCTCCCTCCCTCTCTCCCTTCCTCCTTCCCTCCTTCCTTCCCTCCTTCCTTCCTTTCTTCCTTTCCTTCCTTCCTTCCCTCCCTCCTTCCTTCCCTTCCTCTTTCCCTCCTTCCTTCCTTCCCTTCCTTCCCTTCCTCCTTCCCTGCTTCCTTCCTTCCTTCCTTTTTTCCCTTCCTTCCTTCCTTCCCTCCTTTTTTCCCTCCTTCCTCCCTCCCTCCCGCTTTCCCTCCTCCTTGCTTCCTTCCCCCTTCTTTCCTCCCTCCCTCTTTCTTCTTTTTAGCAGAAATGGTAGCATACTATACTATAATTCTGCACCTTAAAAAATTATCTTAAATCGCAGCACTATTCACACTAGCCAAGAGGGGAAAGAACTTCCCTCCATGGGTGAATGGATACACAAAAGGCGACGTATACATAAAATGGGATAGTACTCAGCCTTAAAAAGGAAGACGGTTCTGACACCTGCTACAACCATGGATGAACCACGAGGACATTATGCTAAATGAAGTAAGCCAGTGACAAGAAGCTAAATGCTGCACAACTCCATTCATATGAGGTACCCAGAGTGGTCAAGGTCATGGGAACAGAAAGTAGAATGGGGTGGGTGGGGGGAATGCCAGGGCCCGCGGAAAGGTGGACCTGGGGGTTTGTTCGGCGCGTACCGGCTTTCAGTCAAGCAGGATGGTGGGGGTTCCCGGGGATTTGCGGCACAACAGTGTGTGGGGGGTTCACAGGTGTCAGCCTGTACACTTGGAAATTATTGAGAGAGTGAATTTTATTTGTGTGGTTTTTTTTTCCCCACAACAAATATAAATTACCTTAAGGACTGTTCCCTAGCAATTATTCCTTTTATCTATTTATTTTTTCAAAGTTTATGTGTTTGTTTTGAGAGGGAGAGAGAAAGCATGAGCAGGGGAAGGGCAGAGAGAGAGAGGAGAGAGCGAGAATCCCAAGTGGGCTCTTCGCTGCTACCACAGAGCCCGACGCGGGGCTCAAACTCATGAACTGTGACATCATGACCTGAGCCCAAGTCCAACGCTTAACCAACTGAGCCACCCAGGCGCCCTACCAACTCTTCCGTTTAATTATAGCCGGACCTTCCTTCATTTGCCCGGTCCCCTGTCGATAAACATTCAGTTTGTTTCCAATCTCGTTCAATGCACCAATGAAAATTCTGGAATGTTTGAGGGCTTGGATTATTTTACAATTATGTTTGCCCGCTGGATACATTTCCTCGGGCCTGATCCTGCTCTGAGATTGACCCGCTGCCCTCCACACGTACTAAGTGTAGCGCCATGTCTGAACCTTGGCTCAGTCTGCTCCCAGTCCCTTGAAACTTACCTTGACATCCATTTACCCTAACCTTCCTTCCTGTTCAGGAGCCACTTCGACACCTGAGGCTAAGCGTGGCTCTCAGACCACATGCATACCTCTCTCCTCTGATCACAGTGGCACTTCCTTCTGTCATCATCATTCACAAGGGGACTTGATCCAAGCTTAGATCTCTGTAGTGAGGGTGTTCAGACAATGCACAGCAGTAAAGCCATGCTGGTTGTTAAAAGACTGAAGTGCATCCTGATCTACTGAGAAACCTAGCTTCTCTGGGCTTCCCGAGGGTGACTCTGTCCCCCGTGCTCCTTCCCTGCCATAACCCCTTCCCAGAGCTTCCTGGTAAAGCAACTAAAAGGCTAACATCTGGCCTAGCAGGGAGCCTCCAGGACCCGGCTCCAGCACTGGGGCCAACTCTAGGTAAATTCTACCTCCACCCCAGGCGTACGAGTTTTCAATACAGCAAAACCTTGGTTTGCGAGCAGAGCATAATTCGTTCCAGAAACATGCTCGTAATCCAAAGCACGAGTATATCAAAGCAAATTTCCCCATAAGAAAGAGTGGGAACTCAGATGATTTGTTCCACAACCCAAAAATATTCATATAAAAATCGCAATACTGTAAATATAACAGAAAATAATAAAGAAAATACATAATACAAAGAAAAAGAAACAAATTCCCCTGCACTTACCTTTGAACACCTTCATGGTGGGTGCGAAGGAGACAAGAGAGAGGAGGGTTATTGTGTAGGACGACGTTCACTATCGCTAACAGAATCAGGGCTATCTATTGGCTCGGTGGAATCCTTTTCTTTTTGTGCAACCGTAACAAGGAACCTATCCAACGACACTTGCTATTGCCTCCTTTTGAGGATGTCGGGGAATTGTGACATTGCGTTGACAATCACCCACAATCCCACAGTGAGCGAAAGAGAGAACGAGAGAGAGAGAGAGAACCATTGGCTCTTTGTGATCATGTGACAACCCGCGTCGCGTACTACTTATGTTGCAAGACATTGCTCGTTTATGGAGTTAAAATGTATTAGAAATGTTTGCTCGTCTTGCGGAACACTCGCAGAACAAGTTACTCGCGATCCAAGGTTTTACTGTATTTGAAATAGAGGATCAATTTCATGGGTAGGATTGTGTCTTCTGTTTTTCTGGTATTCCCTATGGCCTCTATCACACAAAACAGCCTCCCCAAACACACACACACAACTTACAGGGAAAATTACTCCCGTTCCAGAAAGGTCTCAATGTCCCAAGAATCTCACCTTGGGCACCCTCTCTGAAATCTGCACTGTCCCCGCTTTGCCTGTGGCCTCACACAAGTACTCTATAATCCACGACTCCGGACATCTTCCTCCCTGAGCTCAGGGCAGACCCCTCCCCGCTCCAAACACCTGTGGGCACCTGTTGGACATTTCCAAATGGATGCCCCAACTTCTTATCTTGGCACGTGGCTGACACTGGGTATTCACGGATGAGGTGAAATCAAAACCAAACCACCTCCCCCTTTAACTCCCCTCGTAGGTAAGCACTGTGTATATAGAGCCTTTCACTTCCGTTACCTCCCTGACCCCATAGAGATGACCCCTTGGTCACCACTGTTTGTCTTTCCCTGTGCCAGTTTACAGAGAGATTAAGAAATGGTCAGGACCCACCAGGCCCTCCTGCCTCCAGCCTCCCCTCGACGTTGGCTTGGTCCCAGACCGGAACTGGAGGAAATCGCAGCCCATTCAGCTTCTCACTCTGACCTGGCCCCTTCCCAGGTGGCCCCAGCTCGCCCCCAGGTCGCACGTGGGCTCTGGGCTTGGGGCCCCTCCCCTCTGGCCCCGCCCCCTGCCCCGCCCTCCGGCTCCGCCTCCCCTCCCCCTCCCCCTCCCAGTGGCTGCCGGCGCCCCGCAACCTGCCCACCCTCACCTGAGAGAACAGGGCGGCCAGATGCTCCAGAGGGGCGGCGGGCACGTCCCCGCACAGCACGGCGCCGCGGAGGCTGCGGGGCCCCGGCGGCTCCGGCCCGGTGCGCAGGAAGAAAAGCCCCTTGGCGCGAGGCGGGCCGGCCTCGGGCCCCGCGTCCAGCCCGGGTCGCAGCGCCAGGCCCCCCGGCCCGGGCCGCACCACCAGCAGCGGCTGCGGGCTCCCCGCATCCTCGCGGCCCAGGAAGGCGTGCAGCAGCCGCTCCGCCTCGGCCGTGCCCGCGCAGCGCTCCCAGGCGCCGGCGGCCGGCCGCAGGCTCCGGGCCACGTAGGCCCCCAGGAGTCGCAGGCGCGGGTCGGCGCCGGGCTCCGGGTCCGCTTCCTCCGCTCCCGGCATCGCGCGCTCCTGCCGGCCCCAGCGGTTTCCCGGGCGACGCGGACGCGGCCGGGGCTCCCGCCTCCGCTGCCCTCCTATTGGGCCGGAGACTGCTGACCACGCCCCCTTCCAGGCTAGAGAGGTAGGCGAGGGACGCGGACGGCAAGGGGCGGGCTCGCGTCGCTGTTGCTAGGAAACCAGCCGCCGCTCCTGGTTAGTGCCTGCTCTCTCGGATTGCAGGTGCTCAGGGGTGACCGTCCAGAGCCCCGGTTTATTGACGGGGTGCGTGGAGGGGGAGGGCAAGGATACAAATGCTGTTAAGGGTCTTGCTGGCTAAGGTCAGATTAAATTCTTTAGAGGACTCCAGACACTGAAAATATGCTGGTTCTCCCGTCTACTCCCCAAATGTGCAATTCAAACTTGAAAAAACGATGTCAAATCCTAAAATAGATGTAAGCGAACTCAGTGAATTTTTAAAATTTCTTTTCCGTGATAACTTACATACTTTAGAACGGTGTTTATGTGGCCACTGAGCATTTGAAAGGTGCTGGTGCGACTGAGGAACTGAATTTTTAATTTAATATTAAACAATAATGAAATAATAATGAAATAATAATTTTAGATCAGCTTCAGAATTTCAATGTCAATTTTTTTAAAAAAGATTTTTTTTTAGGGTCCTGCTCTGTTCATGCCTTAAGTGTGTGCTTAATCTGACAAATGGGGACTCAAACTCTGAGATGGCCCCAATCAGCTCTTCTGAAGTGCAGAAAGGTGCTTTTAAATATGCAGAATTATGTGGATCTTGTCTTCCAAAAGGGATACCGTGAAGCAGCTTTACTGACCTCAGAAATTAGCGTTTGTCACCTGACTCCCTCTTCATTATGGAGATATAAATAGCTTGGCTCTTTGCATGCTTGTAAGGGGTGTAGGGACAAGGAAAGGGACAGCCTGGAAGCGTGAAGCCTGCAGGTCTGAAATGAGCCCCCCCACCCCCACCCCCCGCCCTACCACCCTGATTTTTGTCATCAACCAGAGACTGCACAATCTCTGGTAAAAAAGAATGTTCATAATGGCTTCAAAGAAACATTAACAGAATAAGCACTTATCAAAGGCAACTCAGCTAACAAGAACCCCTCAGGAAAAGTTGGTAGCTAAAAGGTAAAATGATTGATTTCATAATAACTGGGGCACAGGAGGCACTATGATGAAA
The DNA here is from genome assembly GCF_023721935.1 of Panthera uncia. Classification (NCBI taxonomy): domain Eukaryota; kingdom Metazoa; phylum Chordata; class Mammalia; order Carnivora; family Felidae; genus Panthera; species Panthera uncia. Next base: position 78,326 of record NW_026058040.1, on the reverse strand, counting down.
AATGTTCACAATAGAAAATGAATCTTTATGTGTGTAAAGAGTGTTTTATCATTGCCGGATTAAACAGTAGGCAGACCAACTGTGAGGAAAGCGACAAAGCAGGGGCCCTAAAATGATTTTAAGATGAATTTGGTGATTGACATTGCAAAAGAAAGCATCAGGGGAAAATGGAAGTGTTGGGGGCTTCTTACACATAGCATTGTTTTTTAGAGTTTTTATTTTGCACAGAGGAAGGCATGATTATTGTTTTAATGCTTAGGGCCTCCAAATGTGTAAATCCCGGTCATGTTTTATTTTTTTATTTTTATTTTTTTAAAGAGTGGAGTTCAGAGAACTTCCAGGTTCACTTCTTTTTTATTTTATTTTATTTTATTTATTTATTTATTTTTGGGACAGAGAGAGACAGAGCATGAACAGGGGAGGGGTAGAGAGAGAGGGAGACACAGAATCGGAAACAGGCTCCAGGCTCCGAGCCATCAGCCCAGAGCCTGACGCGGGGCTCGAACTCACGGACCGCGAGATCGTGACCTGGCTGAAGTCGGACGCTTAACCGACTGCGCCACCCAGGCGCCCCTCGGTCATGTTTTATAGAGAGAGTGACTTCAGGGCCATTAACTTCCTGTAAACCCTTCAAATAAAGTTTCTACCACCCCAGTCGTGGCCTATGTTGACCTCCATCCTCATTGTCCCTTTGCCCCAATATACATAAAAATAGAAACCCAGAAGCCTGTGGAGGTGATCTGAAGATATCTGACAGTAAAGTCTCCTGAACACTGTCAACCCAGGCTTTTTTCCTTTAAAAATACACCTTAATCTTCATTTTAGAAGGAGATTGGCTGGGGGTGTGTGGGGGTGGGACATTAAATGGGATTTATTAAAAGCAACTGACATCAAGTTTATACTGTATAATTACAGTAAGGGAAATAAAATAACAAACATGTTAGCAATCTGTTACCGTGTAACGAATTACATGAAAAGTTAGCAGCTTCATAACATTATCTAACATAATTTATGCTGGCTCAGGAATTGGGGCAGCTTATCTGGGCAGTTCCGGCTCAGGATCTCTCATCATGTTTCAGACAAGATGTCTTCAGGGGCCACATCATCTAGAGGCTTGACTGGGTCTGGGGGAGCCTCTTCAAGATATCTTGCTCCCATGGCTGGTGAGTCAATGCTGGAGGCTTCGGTTTCTCAGCACGTGGAGCTCTCCACTGGGTGTTTGATAACACTATGGCTGTCTTCCCCTAGACCAAGTGATCTAAGAGAGAGCAAGACAGAAGCCACAAAGTCTCTCACGACCTAGCCTTGGAAGCCACACACTGCCATTTCTGTAATAGCCCTGTTAGTTACAAAGATTCACCCCATTCACGGTGAAAGGGAAATATTCCAGGATGTGAATACCTTGGGGCAAGACTCACTGGGTGTTACCTAAGAGGCTGGCTACTCCAAAAAACGTTCAGAAAGATATTGAATTTGTGTAATTATTCAGAGGAAATGATTTACATTTTTTATGTTGGAAACGTGACTTTGCTTCTCTGAGCATAATGTTTTTTATATCAGATTTTTTGCTTTGCACAACTCTTGTTCAATGCTTTTTAGTAATGATCTCTTTAAATTCTGGGCAGTCATCATGGGCAAGAAAATGTGTTCACACAAGCAAGTAATGCAAAATGTAAAGCCTTTAGACTCATTCAAAAGTGAAGAGTTGACATTATATTTCCAGAATCTGACAGTTCTTTTCTTCACTGACAAACATTATGTTGAAATTTCTCATGATGCTGCTAATGGATATTGAATCTGAATCAACCTTTTCCTATCAAATATTTAAAATAATGATAACGTCTTAATTCAAAGAGCATGCATGCGTTGTTACAGTAGTTTCCTTCCAGCCGTCTTAGATGCCGCTGAATAAAGACATTGGACGCACATGGGGAGGTGCTTTGGATACATGTGGCAAAGGAGAATCCAGGCTACCTGGGACTCCATCCAGGAGGCACGTATAAGAATATTAACTGTTCGTAAGAGCATAATCATGGGAAATAGACTGAGTGTTTACCAATGACAGAATGAGTAGACAAATTGTAGTGTATGTCATTCATAAAATAAAATACTATCCGGCAGTGAACAGGAGGGGACAACACGGGCAAATCTCAAAAGTGTAGTGCTAAACAAAAAAGGGGAAGTTGCACACAAATGCATTTAGTATAATATTTATTACTAGTTTTAAGCCAAACCAAATCAACACTATTTTTGTAGACAGACAGACATATGAAGAAATCTAGAGAAAAGTCAGAGAACGATTATCACAAAATTCAGATTTTGATCACGTCTCAGAGGTGGAGGGGAAAAGAGGCATGGAATGGGGAGGGACACACAGGGGTCTTTCACATCCCTGGTAATGGTTTGTTTGTTTATTTGTTTATTCATATTTTAGAGATGGAGAGATGGGGGGGTGGGGGGAGAGGGGCAGAGGGAGAAAGAAAGAAAATCCCAAGCAGGTTCCATGCTCAGTGTGGAGCCCAACGCAGGGCTCAATACCACAACCCTGGGATCACGACCTGGGTCAAAACCAAGAGTCCAACACTCAACCAACTGAGTCACACGGGTGCCCCTAGTAATGGTTTATTCTTAACCTTGCTTATGGGTGTTCATTTTACCACTCACTCTTCTTAACCCACACGTGTGTATTATATACTCTCTTGTGTACATATGAAATACTTCACAATTAAAGAAATTTCACGGGGCGCCTGGGTGGCTCACTCGGTTAAGCTTCTGACTTTGGCTCAGGTCATGATCTCACAATTCGTGAGTTCGAGCCCTGCGCCGGGTTCTGTGCTGGCAGCTCGGAGCCTGGCGTCTGCTTCGGATTCTGTGTCTCTCTTTCTCCCTGCCCCTCCCCTGCTCGTGCTCTGTGTCTTTCTCTCTCAAAAATGAATAAACATTAAATTTTTTTTTTTTAATTTTAAAAAGGGATGTGCCATTTCTTGAACTCTGAATGTTGTGGGGCAATTCATTTCAGTTACTGGGAATAAATGTATTGTTATTCACTTAAATGCTACTAATACCCCATTAGACCTATAAAAGTATACATCGTTGGGTAATGCCTGTTTTCCCTCAAACCTCTGTAGAAATTGCTTTTTGACGCTGAATGTGGAAGAGAAGTCTGAAGCTCGCCTGATTTTTATTCCTTTGTAGGTAACATTTTGAAACGACAGGATTGTTTAAGGCAGTTTTTTCCCCGCTTTTCATTCCGGTGATAAAAAAAAAAAAATGTTTTAGGATATAGCTAAAGTCCCATTGAATTGATTTTTGCCTGAAATTATGAGGGCATGTTTGGTTCTTATAATGATGGGTTTCTACACAGCAAGAGAGATCGTTCTATAGAACCTTTGATTATTACCTATTTTCTACTTGCACTTTCTGATCTGGTTTTCTGGTAACGTAAACTGATCGAGTGTGCCTAAAATTACAAGTAAGGGATACATTTTGAAATACTAATTGAGGTTTGTTTTTTTGGCTTTTTTTTTTTTTTTTGATCCCTATGTGTTTTCATATTGTCCTGTGGCTCTCTACTTAGTGAGTTAGTGACATTTAATGCCTCAGGGGAGTATGGATATAGCTTCAAAGGGTCTATTGAATTTCGGAATGGTTTTCAAACACAATGGTCATGAAAGCCATTCTGTTTCTTTTCTTTTATTGTAAGAGCTAAGCACTTAAGAGGGAGAAAGGGTTTATGTTGCACTGCTAGTTTGTTTTCATTGCAGGAGCGTGGCTTTGAGGACACAAGGCACAGCCTGGAGACTGAGAGGTTAGGATGTGTATACTAACCTGTAGGTGGAGAAGCACATTTCCTAAAAGGAGTGATAAGCTGGGAAGGAGTGCTGCAGAAGCCAAGTAGAGGACCGCTTAGACATGTGGTACAACTATTGACCCTTTCAAGAGAGTCCGAGGACAACATGACAGCTACTCCAGGAATACTTGGGTATTTCTTGGGAATACCCAATACTAGGGAAGTGGATGCTTGAGCCCGGCTACCCAGGGAAGCACTTGGTGTTACAGTGGCAATGAATGAGAGCAGGGTCTAAGGAGAGTAAACAGAAAGCAGCCTTTCAATACTGCCTTGACTTATGTTCAGGGACATGGGCTGACATTTCCCAATGCGTTGACATTTCCCAAGATCTTTGTAGGATGGTTAGGAGAAGGAGGGCAGAAATGCTCGGAGAGTCAGCTTGGGTTCAGGCTGAGAAGGACTGTGAGAAGGGCACAGTCTAGGTACCTGTATCACCTAGAGGCTTGGTGGACAAGAGGGCATGGTTACAAGGACTGACTCTACAAGATGGTGTGTATCTCAATGAGGACATAGGACAGATGTAGACCCCCCCCCTGATGGCCAAAAGATATATAAGCTCCCCAGGAACTTACAACCCCCCAGAGAAGAGAGTAAAAGGAAAGAATCCTGAAATACAGACATCAGGTGATTGGATTACCTTGAACCGGCAAGACTGTGTTTTCTACCGCTGACTGGGTAGAGGGGTGGATCAGTCTGGGCTTGGTCAAAGCCACTCCAAGTATTATATAAATAAGGAGTTTCATATAGAAATCAGACCTTACATGAGCATGGGAAGAGCAGGGAAGTGAAGTGGGGAGGTCTGAAGATTGTAGCTGGAGGTTCAGAGAAAGAGTCATAATTTCGTGACCATGGAGGATGTACCTTTATTCCATTTAAATACTATTTTCCTGCCTTCTAGTACACACCTCCCAGAATCCAATCCCATTCGGGGCCATATTTTAAATGAGAGTTTCTGTTTCTGGTGGTAGAAAGATGATAAGAATAGAGAGTCTAGGGTAAAATTAAGGGGGAGGCTACGAGGGGGTAAAATATTATTGGTCACTTCACATGGTTAACATCGTAAGTCAGTAAACTATAGTCTGTGGACCGAATCCAACCCTCCTTTATCTGCCTACTTTTGTAAATAAAATCCAGGTGGAACACAGCCAGGCCTATTTGTTTATGTATATATTCATTTATTAATTTTTTTTTATGAATCGTGGAGAGCCTACGGCTTTTTTCCACACTACAAGGGCGGAGTTGAATTGTTGCAAGTCGACAGAGACAGGATGGCCCTAAAACCTAAAATATTTGCCTCTGTAGAGGAACAAGTTGGCCAGCCTCGAGTTTAGATTAGATACTATGAAGTCTTTTGGTTGGTAAGAACTCAATGGAGGAGGCATAAAGTAGTCTTAGTCTCATGAAGTCAAGTTCAGAATGGGTTTGGTGGTTTCCATATGCTTTAGAGTCAAAGGTCAACCTTTGCAGGTTGTGGAATCAGGTGACCCTTCAGTCACAGCTGTGAAAGTGAGGAACATTCTTTTTCTGTGTTTTCTTAGTTATTCTAGTGAGAAGTTGGGAGAGGTTACAGGAAGTGTCCCTAGCTGGATATGACTTTTTTAAATGTTTATTTATTTTGAGAGAGAGAAAGAGACAGAGTGCCAGTGGGGGAGGGACAGAGAGAGAGGGAGACACAGAATCCAAAGCAGGCTCCAGGCTCTGAGCTGTCAGCACAGAGCCCACTGTGGGGCTTGAACCCACGAACCGTGAGATCATGACCTGGGCTGAAGTTGGAGGCTTAACCAACAGAGCCACCCAGGCGCCCCAGGATATCATTTTGAACAACAAATCCATAACGTGCTTTCTCATTAATGGTTCTTAAGGGTACCGACTGCCTTCTTTTTTCCCCATGACCCAACCTGTTCCTGTGGGCTGTGAAAGTAGGTCTCACACTTCTGAGAGCAGGAAGGCATTCGCCCATCATTTATTCTCTTTGCCTTGGGGATGCAGTGGTGGATGGGATATCGTCTTGCCTTCAGAGAAGGGAGCCACTTAGTGACAATCCCAAAGAGGAATGCTAGGAGCTGTCTACACTGAGTCTAGTCGATTTCCACACCACATTCTCCCTGTTGTTCAAAAGTCAGCAGAAACGTGGTTTGACGAACATTGGCTTCTTTCGTGTTTTTACCCTTGGATAAATGGATATTTACCCTTGTTCTAATAACCATTTACCACTTTTCCTTTGGGAAAATACCTCTACTCCCTGCCCCCAATCCAGGCACTTCTGATAGGGCTCAGTCCCCAGCTCTGACTGAAATGTATGACTGAGCTAACTGGACCATTCCTGTCCCCGCACCCCCCATTAGCCATCAGTGTGGCAGAGGGCGTGTGATCCCATCAGAACAGTAGAATCAGACCCAGGGCTTTGCTTTCACTTTTGGTTTAAGTGAGCGCTTTCTGTTTCCTCTTGGACTTGAACTTAGAGGGATTTAGGGCAGTGCTGATGTGGCCACCTTGACACCATGAGGGGAAGGGCTATCTGAAAATGGACCAACGGGGCATCTGGGTGGCTCAGTCAGTTAAGCATCTGACTCTTGATCTCAGCTCAGGTCTTGATCTCGGGGTCCTGAGTTCAAGCCCTACGTTGGGCTCCAGGCTGGGCATGAAAAAAAATGGAGCCAACACAGTGCAGGCAGAGCTGAGAGACGGGAAAGAGAAACGACATTGTTTGAGCTACAGCCTACACACTGGACTTCTCATGTACGTGAGCAGAGACGTCCCCTTCCCAGTAAGCCAGTCATAGCTGTGTTTTCTGTCCCTCTTAAGCAAGAATCACAATCGATACAAGTGGCAGGTAAGGACAAAATTTCCTCAAAGAAGAGGAGAGAAGAAGCTGTTTCTTGGCAAAGGGGAAGGAATCCTCAAGGAGACAGCTGAGAGAGGAAACATCAACATGGATCCTTCCGGGAGCACTGTCTGTAGGAGCTGTGAAGGGTCAACCTTCCACCACTTTGTCTATCACATAACGATTCCATATCACAGACTTAGCTCTTGATTTCCACATTTTTGAATGAGGGCAGCAAACCCGAAATTAACCTGGGCACGTTTCCCCGTGTTTATTCACGATTCAGCGTTTAATTCCCAGAAGGATGAGAGAAATACTTAAATGAGCTGAACAATAGCAACCCTCCCTTGCTTCTTACACATACCTGTCCTACAAACATATGCTATGAAGGGTTGATGAAGCTATTTTTTATTTTTTTTATTTTATTAAAAAGTTTTTTAAATGTTTATTCATTTTTGAGAGACAGAGAGAGACCGAGTGAGAGCAGGGGAGGGGCAGAGAGAGAGAGGGAGACACAGCATCGGAAGCAGGGTCCAGGCTCTGAGCCGTCAGCACAGAGCCCAACGTGGGGCTTGAACCCACGAACCTCGAGATCATGACCTGAGTTGAAGTTGGATGCTTAACTGACTGAGCCGCCAAGGTGCCCCATCCCCTACCCCCAACACTTTTGAGGCGGGTTTGCTCATGGGGTTAGATAAACCAGACGAGGTTGGAGCTATTTTATTTATTTATTCTTCTTCTTATTATTTTTTTTTTTTCTAAAAGAAAGGCAGACCTTTTCGTTCTTTGAGATCTTCTCCCTCATAGTCATTGTATGCTGACCTGGGGCTGGCCTTGAGCTGGAATTGCTTAGGTCTAAGACGCCTGATACTCCAATTAAACCCTAGACCTAGAAAGAGTCTCTCCCTCTATGTGATTGTCCCCTCCTTCCCGCCCCCCCCCCGACTCTTAACTAGAGGAAAAGGAGTTTTCCATGAGCTCCAGCCGAGTTCGCTAAAACTCCACGTGGCCCCAGACCATCATCAATGCCTCTTTACTGTGCCGTCTTCTTGTTGTGTATAATTCCAGCCTGGGATTTGGTGGTGAGGAGTGACAATCTGAGGGAGAGATTTAGATGTTTGGGATTTGGTGTCTCGTCGTTTTCTTTCTGCTGTAGTTTGACATGATTTCAATTTACTGCGGCGCTGACTTTCTCTCGGTGACACAGCTTCCGGGGGGGGGGGGGGCCTCAGAGCCTGCGCGGTGAGAACAAAAACCAGTCCAGCTCAGAATCATCGAGAGCTTTACTGACCTGCGAGAAGGGCATCATGAGAACAAGCACAATGGTAACTCGAGGCTGGCGCTGGGAAGTAGACTTTGTCAGAGATGTGTAGAGATCGTGCTCTGCTTATGCTTTTCAAAAAATTTTTTAAGGTTTTTTTATTTTTGAGAGTGACAGAGAGACAGAGTGTGAGTTGGGGACGGGCAGAGAGAGAGAGAGGGAGATACAGAGTCCGAAGCAGGCTCCAGGCTCCGAGCCGTCAGCACAGAGCCCGATGCGGGGGTCGAACCCACGAACCGTGAGACCGTGACCTGAGCCGAAGTCGGACGCTGAACCGACTGAGCCACCCAGGCGCCCGTGTGCTGATGCCTTTCAATAACCTCTTATGTAGCCACACTTTTTATTATAAAACTCTACATCCTGTGACTTATCACGAAGTGAGATTACCTCCTCAGTTTTCAATATCCAAGGTTGATGTTTATATGCAGTTCTTGCCCATGATCTGGTGTGTTCTTGAAAAGCTCTGGCCATTCTCCACGTTTCAAGGGATTCCTCACTCACTGGTGCCAAGACTGGCTTTCAGAATTATAGGTTCCATCCCTACGATGCAGTCCCGGGCGTTGAGAGCTGCCACAGATGTGGGAGAGTGAGGAACCTTCTCTCTGACAACTGGACTCGGAGGTTACGTATTTTTAGCCGACCAACCGGACCGTGGCTCACAGATCTAATGTGTTCAGCCAGCAATCATTGGCCCAGAGAGCGTTTCCTTTCTAAGTGAATTATTTGCCATCGTTTCAAAACCAGTGCATTTGCATCCTTTAAAGTTGTAAAAGACGGGCCAATCTGGGCTGACGTTTCCACACTGTAATGACTGGCTGGAGGTGAGAGGCGTGGGCCCTTTAGGCGAAGCTTATGCTCTCTGATTCGACACAGCCCTCGCTATCCCCCATTACCTGCTAATTAAATGAACCCACATAACGTTAGGCTAAGAGTAAAGATAACTTAGAAATTGTGTCTCCTCCAAGGCAGGAGTAATTTGTCTCGTAAGGGAGACGGCAGGGAGTGATGGGGACGGGACAGACCAGAGAGGGCCTGCGCTCCAGCGGGGAATAACTACTACTCAGCCTGCCCGGCTCCTGCTGCAACCCCCAATTTACCAATTCCCCCATTACAAATGGAACTAATACGTTCTCCGCATATTTTAAAAATTATTTATGTATTTGTTTTTGAGAGAGAGAAAGAGAGAGAGCGTGCGTGCACATGTGAGCATGAGCGGAGGCAGGGGCAGAGAGAGAGGAGAGAGAGAATTCCAGGCAGGCTCCGTGTGCCCCCAGTGCGGAGCCCGATGCGGGGCTTGAACCCACGACCCCGTGAGATCGTGACCTGAGCGGAAATCAAGAGTCACTTAACCGACTGAGCTACCCAGGCGCCCATGCTCTGTGTGGTAAAGAGTGGTGAAAACACTGTCCAGGAGAAGAAAGAAAGAAGGCAAAAGTCAGAGCAGGCTGATGGTAGACTTCCCCGTAAGCGGAGTGCCCAGCGATATTCCCCCCATTAAGGCCTGAGTCTACGTAATTTAAGCAAACCTCTGTATGATGACGGGGCTCCTTCATGGACGAGGCTGTGCTGGACCGCGGCCACAGCACCTGCTGCTTAGTTCGGGGTGACGCACATCAACTTTGTTCAGAATGAGCCCTCCAGGGGTGCCTGGCTGGCTCAGTCAGTAGAACATGTGACTCTTGATCTCAGGGTCATGAGTTCAAATCCCACATTGGGCACGGAGCCTACTTCAAATAAATTCATTAATTAAAAAAACATTTTTAAAAACAAATTTTTTTAAACGTTTATTTATTTTTGAGACAGAGAGAGACACAGCATGAATGGGGGAGGGGCAGAGAGAGAGGGAGACACAGAATTGGAAGCAGGCTCCAGGCTCTGAGCCATCAGCCCAGAGCCCGACGCGGGGCTTGAACTCGCGGACCGCGAGATTGTGACCTGAGCTGAAGTCAGACGCTCAACCGACTGAGCCACCCAGGCGCCCCAAAAAAACATTTTTTTTAAAAAAGAGCCCTCCAGCCCTACTTCTTTTAAAAATTAAAACATTAAATTCTATTTTTCCCATTAAAAACGCAATGCATGTTCATTAAAGAAAATGTGGAAAGTGCATAAAAGTGAAAGGCATTTGAAAACTTGCCTAGACTTACCACCACTGTTGTTCATAATTTAGGGCAGGGGTGCCTGGGTGGCTCAGTTAAGCATCAAACTTTGGCTCGGGTCATGATCTCACAGTTGGTGAATTCGAGCCCTGCATCGGGCTCTGTGCTGACAGCTCAGAGCCTGGAGCCTGCTTCGGATTATTCTGTGTCTCCCTCTCTCTCTGCCTCTCCCCAGCTTGTGCTCTGTCTCTGTCTCTCAAAAATAAAGATTAAAAAAAATAATAATTTAGGGTAACTTTCTTCCACTCATTTTGCTGCACACACACACACACACACACACACAAATACATATTGTATACATCTATATGTATAATTCCACTCTTCTCACTATGTTTTGAAAATACAGCTATTTCTCTGGAAAAACATTCCATGCTCACGGATTGGAAGAATAAATATTGTTAAAATGTCAATACTACCCAAAGCAATCTACACATTCAATGCAATTCCAATCAAAATCGCACCAGCATTCTTCTCGAAGCTAAAACAAGCAATCCTAAAATTTGTATGGAACCCCAAAAGACCCCGAAAAGCCAAAGTAATATTGAGGAAGAAGATCAAAGCGGGAGGCATCACAATCCCAGACTTTAGCATCTACTACAAAGCTGTAACCATCAAGACAGCATGGTATTGGCACAAAAACAGACACAGAGACCAATGGAATAGAATAGAGACCCCAGAATTGGACCCACAAAAGTATGGCCAACTCATCTTTGACAAAGCAGGAAAGAACATCCAATGGAAAAAAGACAGTCTCTTTAACAAATGGTGCCGTGAGAACTGGACAGCAACATGCAGAAGAATGAAACTAGACCACTTTCTTACACCGTACACAAAAATAAACTCAAAATGGATGAAGGACCTGAATGTGAGACAGGAAATGATCAAAATCCTAGAGGAGAAAGCAGGAAAAAACCTCTCTGACCTCAGCCACAGCAATTTCTTACTTGACACATCTCCAAAGGCAAGGGAATTAAAAGCAAAAATGAACTATTGGGACCTCATCAAGATAAAAACCTTCTGCACTGCAAAGGAAACAATCAACAAAACTGAAAGGCAACCGGGGCGCCTGGGTGGCTCAGTTGGTGATCTCACGGTCCGTGAGTTCAAGCCCCACGTCGGGCTCTGCGCTGACAGCTCAGAACCTGGAGCCTGCTTTGGATTCTGTGTCTCCCTCTCTATCTGACCCTCCCCTGTTCATGCTCTGTCTCTCTGTCTCAGAAATAAATAAACATTAAAAAAAAATTTTTTAAAAAACTGAAAGACAACCAACGGAATGGGAAAAGATATTTGCAAATGACATATCAGACAAAGGGCTGATATCCAAAATCTATAAAGAACTCACCAAAATCCACACCCGAAAAACAAATAATCCAGTGAGGAAATGGGCAGAAGACATGAATAGACACTTTTCTAAAGAAGACATCCAGATGGCCAACAGGCACATGAAAAGATGCTCAACGTCACTCTTTATCAGGGAAATACAAATCAAAACCACACTCAGATATCACCTCACGCCAGTCAGAGTGGCCAAAATGAACAAATCAGGAGACTATAGATGCTGGAGAGGATGTGGAGAAACGGGAACCCTCTTGCACTGTTGGTGGGAATGCAAACTGGTGCAGCCACTCTGGAAAACAGTGTGGAGGCTCCTCAAAAAATTAAAAATAGATCTACTCTATGACCCAGCAATAGCACTGCTAGGAATTTACCCACGGGATACAGGATGCTGACGCAACGGGGCACTTGTACCCCAATGTTGATAGCAGCACTCTCAACAATAGCCAAATTATGGAAAGAGCCTAAATGTCCATCAACTGACGAATGGATGGTTTATATACACAATGGAATATTACATGGCAATGAGAAAGAATGAAATATGGCCTTTTGTAGCAATGTGGATGGAACTGGAGAGTGTTATGCTAAGTGAAATAAGTCATACAGAGAAAGTCAGATACCATATGTTTTTACTCATATGTGGATCCTGAGAAACTTGAAGACCATGGGGGAGGAGAAGGGGTGGAAAATGTTACAGAGAGGGAAGGAGGCAAACCATAAGAGTCTCTTAAATACTCAGAACAAACTGAGGGTTGATGGGGGGTGGGGGAGAGGGGAAAGTGGGTGATGGGCATTGAGAGAGCACCTGTTGGGATGAGCACTGGGTGTTGTATGGAAACCAATTGGACAATAAATTATTTTTAAAAAGAAAATACAGCTATATCTCATAAATATGTGTTATTATTAACACATCACAGGCTTGTTGTTTATTAAATAATTTAATAGATACATTTTTTAAAGGTCCCTGTTTAAATTTCTAATATAATAAATGTATATAGATATGTCCCATCCAAGCAAAAGCTCTCTGGGTTCTTCAATAATTTTTAAAAGTGTAAAGAGATCCTGAGACTAAAGGCTTGTGAACTTCTCTTGAAAGATGTTGGGTCTCAAGATATGGGTGTATCAGCTTTAAAACTTATAGCTGGGGCTCCTGGGTGGCTCAGTCGGTTCAATGTCTGACTTCAGCTCAGGTCATGATTTCACCATGAGTTCAAGCCCCGCGTCGGGCTCTGTGCTGACAGCTCACAGCCTAGAGCCTTCTTCGGACTCTGTGTCTCTTAGCTCTCTGCCCTTCCCCTGCTCGTACTCTGTCTCTGTCTCTGTCTCTCTCTCTCAAAAATAAAATAAAACATTAAAAAAATTTTTTTTAACTTATAGCCATAACTCAGAGATGTTGGATCTCAAGATGTGGGTGTACCAGATTTAAAATTTATTAGCCAGACCTTAGATATGCAGTGAGGATTCTGTTGCCTGTGTCCACCTTCCTCCTTCTCCAGTCCGTATTAACCCACCCCATGGTGGTGATCGCAGTTGGGGCTTTCTCAGAGAGAGATAGAGATGATAGAGATAGAGATAGAGATAGAGATAGAGATAGAGATAGAGATATATAGGAGCAGAGGGAAGGAGAGACAGAATCCTAAGAAGGCTCCACGCCATCAGCCCAGAACCCAATGTGGGCCTCGAACCCATGAACCATGAGATCATGACCTGATCCACAGAGAGTGGGATTGAAAAAATAACCCTTTCATGTGGGAGGGAGATTCGGGTGGGAGTTGTTTATCACGCTAGCATAATCCAGCCTAACCTGCCTGATTCAATGACTCTGTGTCATAATTACTAAAAAGATTGAGATTCTCCAGGAAAAGCTCCCTTAGCAGGTTCCTTCTCCTTATCTCACCACAGCCGCCATCTTGACCCCCCCCCCAAAACCTTCAGAAGAAGTCAAGAGTTTCCTCCTCCTGTGCTCCTCCTATGCCGAAGAGGATGAATCTTGTTCTGCGACCATGTCCTGACCCGATTCTCCTTTCTCTTCATATTTTCACACCCTCAAGTTTGTGCAGTCTTTAAAGATTCTCATTCAACCCTATAGTGCCTTCCAATAGTCACATATTTTCCCTTCTACTAACCTTTCCTATGGATTATACACCCTGCCTCAAGTTTTCTCATCGTTTCCTAAATACCTAATCCGTTTTTGTTTTAACCTCTTCACTGGAGCTGGTTGCCTAAATTGTTTGTTTTCACAGACCAAGGCTACTCTGAGCCCTTGAATTCCAAGTTTTTCCTCTAAACATAGAGTTATAGGATTTCAAAATGGGGGGGGGGGCAGGCAGAATGATATGCTTCTCTAACATGCATAGAATCACCTAGGGATCTTGCTAAAAGGCAAATTCTGGGGCCCCGTCCCCAGAGATTCTGATTCAGTTAGGTCTAGGGTGGGAATCAATAATCTGCAGTACAGTGAGCTCCCAGCGGGTACCAACATTGCCGCTGGATTAGCCGACAGCTGGATTAGCCAACAGCTTTTCATTTTCTCCAAGTCTGAAAACTGATGTAGGGACGGTTGTCCCTTAAATAGCAGAGGAGATCCTCTCCTCTTTGGTTGCCGCGATGAACCAGTGGGTGCAGCTCTTATAAATGATCCAAGAAGGAATCCCTAAGGTACACAGAGTTGGGAATGAGGGCAGTGGTCCTCGTCTTCTACCCTCGACACCTATCTCCAGAGCTCAGACTTGGGGTTGGGAATTAGGCTGGAGACAAAACAACTTCTTGCCTCTTTGCGGGGAGATCCCTGGTCCTGAAACACACTTTCGAGCTCTGTTTCTATGGGCAAACACGTCAGAAGAATGCGCCGTTGAGAACTTTCTGTGACAGTGCGTTCTTCGGGATTTTTCTTTTCTTTTCTTTTTTTTTTAAACAACCAAGTTTTTGATTTGGGGAAGTCACAAAAAGTTAAGTTAAAGGGAAGGGACCTTATACTTCCTCTAGCTTAATACCTTTCCTTTCTAGCTATCTTGTTGACGCAGGGTAGATATGCAGGTGACCGGAAAGATGCTATCTGGTATGCAGTGGCTCCAGCCAAGGATCTGCATTCCTGCCATCACCCCACCCTTATGCCAGGACTAGTGCCTGCCGAGCTCACCGAGTCCCTGCAAAACCTTGACAAAGCTACAGAAGCAGATACTAAAACCGCTGAGAATGCTTTTAGGGATTCAGAGTGGCATGGCCCACTCACTCTGTTCTAGAAGAGAACGTTGAGATTTGACGGGCGGAAATAAGTCAAGGCCACACAGCAAAATGCTGGCATAGCCAGGACAATGAGCAAGGTTTCCTGACTCCCAGTCCAGCGCTCTCAGACTACGTCCTATTTCTCATGGGACGGACAGGATCGAGGAAGACAGCAGGATGGGCTATTGCCAAGTTCATTTAGGACCTAGAGGTCCTGATAGAAGTTGAGTGTTGTTTTGTAATAATTCAGTGATCACGTCTTTCAGATATGGCAAGGACCTCTGAGTCTAATATCCCCAATTAGGATGAGGGTCCCAAGGCCCAGACGCATCCTTGGTACACAAGTTACCAATCCCTCCTTCTGGAGCTTTCAAGGCACTCATTCCTAACCTCTGCTCTTTCAGATTTGTCGACTCCTGACACACTGGAGCCTAGTGAGTGTCCTTAATTTTCTTGGTAGAATCTTGAAGGAAAATCCTTCTTACTCCTTCCTAAGGGTCCCGAGATTCCCTCTCATGCTCAGTCAGAGAGGAGAAGGATCAGTGTCTAAAGTGACATCGGAGGTGAAAAGCTGTGGGAGGCTCCTGGCATTCCTGTGCTCCCAACGTGAGTCTCCCCTGGCTTGGCTTATTGATGACAGCATAGTATGACCTCATTTATTCAAAATTAGTGACAACCGGGATGGGCTAAGTTGAGGTTTACCTTGGAGAATCAAAGAGAAAATGTCGAATAAATTATTCAAGTTAATGATATTTTATCTATTTATTTCTAATTTGTGTTCATTTGAAGAGAGAGAGAATCCCAAGCAGACTCCGCACTGAGTGTTGAGCCCAACATGGGGCTTGATCCCACAAACCGCGAGATCATGACCTGAGCCAAAATCGAGTCCGACGCTCAACCCATCGAGCCACGCAGGCGCCCCCTAGTGTTAATGATATTTAAGGAGGGCTATTTAACCTATTTAAGGGAAGATTCTTTCAAAATATTTTCCAAATACCATTTAAAGCGTATCTAGGGCTCTCTGACCCATACCTCTTGACAATTTTTAAATTAATTACACATTAGTCTTACCTGTTCAATAATAAAAAAAAACTCTCCTGAGATTTTTCTATTAGGGAACACGTTTTCGGTCTAATTTAGTCATTATACATGTATGTAAGTGTTGTTATTAAATTATACTTCTCTAAAAACATTCTGGAATTCAGAATTTTGTTTTCCCTTAGGTTTCCTTTCAATATCGAGTATAGATTAGTGAAGCTTTTCTATATGTGTGTGCATGCATTTGCTATGGTCATCATAGAGACATTGTGACTTAGGAGCAATGCATTGTAGTAACAGTTGTTATAGTGAGCAAAATACATTTCAGAATATGTGTGGTTATGTGTTATTAAATATTAGAATAGTAAACAGGTTTGTAACTCCGTTTTAAGTGAGGAATGCCATTGGCAGGAGATAATAAAGGGAATTTTTTAAATAGTATAGTTATTGATATTTCTTTTTTTAAGATTTATTTATTTTTGAGAGGGAGAGAGAGTGAGCAAGCAGGGGAGGGGCAGAGAGAGAGGGAGATACAGAATCTGAAGCAGGCTCCAGGCTCTGAGCTGCCAGCACAGAGCCCAATGTGGGGCTCGAACTCACGGACCGTGAGATCATGACCCGAGCAGAAGTCAGAGGCTTAACTGACTGAGCCACCCAGGTGCCCTTAAAGGGATTTTTAAATATAAGCTCAAAACACCCAATGAGAAGAGTTTTAATTGCGAAGGAGTCAGGCAATTGGTAAGAGAGTATAATTCACTGTAGATTCTAGGAAGCATGGCGTTGCCGAAGTTGGCCAAAGACCATGTCCTGTTTGGCACGACTTTGCTTGCTGAACCTGAGCCCACCAGTATCTAGGTTATGGTGAAAAACTCAGACACACAGAACAACAGATGACCTTAGCAGCAGCAGTGAATATGTGCCAAAGAAAATAATATTAAAAAACGGGTCCGGAGAAAAAGGGTCTTGAGCAAGACTCCAAATCGAAATCAATTTTCATGGTGCCGCTTGATTGTCTGGTTTGGTCGGCATGGATATTAAACCACGGATACTCTAACCACCTATGCTACCTACAAGAACTCACGGTAAAAGCAAACTAGGACCTCATGGCTAAAAACAATAGCACCAGAGTCGATGCACGTGGCTACAAAGTGATCGCTTCTAATTCTGCTTTGAATTAGCATACCTTGTCCGCTGACATCGTTCTAAGCCTTCCTCCCTGCATTCCTTTGGCTCACTGTCTTTAAAAGCATTCTTAAGGCCAAATTTGAACATCATACAATCCGCCCCTGGTAATGATACAGTTGGATGATTTCTAGTACATTTATACAGTTGGTGGCATCGCCCTAAGACGCTTCCCTCACTCTCTATGCAGTCAACTCTTGCTTCTGCCCCCGTATCCAGTGATCTGTGTTCCTTTGTGATTAATAAAAACATTTCTAACGTTAATTTATTTTTGAGAGAGAGAGTGCGAGTGGGAGAGGGCCAGAAAGAGGGCGACAGAGGATCCAAAGCAGGCTCTGAGCAGTGAGGGCAGAGCCCGATGCGGGGCTCGAGTTCACAAACCGTGAGATCACGACCTGAGCCGAAATCAAGAGTCGGCCACTTAACCGCCTGAGTCACCCAGGCTCCCCTCCTTTGTGGTCTTTTAATTATCTTCCGTTACGGCTCTATGTTTGTAAAAACAAGCACGTTGGCCATTTTAAGAGACACAGGTTATGTTGAAACGGCTTTATTATTTCTTTTAATCCATAAATATCTGTTACTGACAAAAGTGGAAAAATCCTTAAGACTAAATCTTACTAAAGGGATACCTGTTTACAGTACATATAGAATGTGCTTTGACAAGTAAGTGAACGCTAAGATCTGTACAGAAACAGCAGGTGCATGAGCACTGCTCATCGTGAAGCTTCCTTACGAGGAACGGAGAAACTGTGTAAAGGTACAGATAGAAAGGTACTTTTCATCAGTACTACCATATAATAAACACGGAATCCGTAAATTGGGCTAATGCGTATAAATGTTCATTAATCACTCCCCCACACCTTAGGAAATTGTGTCCCCAAACTAAAAATATTACAGTAAGAATTGCTTTTTATTAGAGAATTTCAAGAATTCTTTACTACAAAATGTCTAGTTGAGTTACAGAACTAGAGGAATATTTGCCACTACGAAGCAAATGAACAAGTCCTCTCATGGAGTGGTATTCCGGGGCACAGCAGGAGTGGGCAGCAAAGTTGGGGGGGGGTTCTTCCCCTCCCTCGGGAGGGAAGGTGTTAAGGAAACATACGACGCCATTTCTCTTACAGATGGGAGGTTGATGGGTTGGCCGATTTACAAGATGGGTTTGATGTTGCAGACTTGCACCATCAGCTCTTGCTTCGCAAGCTTTCACCAGGAGGACGGTAGTGTCACCAGGAGGGGCTGGAAAAGCACTAGCCTGGGGTGAGTGCCCACCTCCTAGCTGCCCAGGGCATGATGCCTCCCCCTCTTCCAGTGGGAATGGAGCCCAGTGTCCAGACTCGGTCTTCAGGACCCGGGTTCTGGAGTCAGAACATCCATTTCAACACGGACCTTTCGCCGTGTGTTCTCCTCTGTGGCTTGAAATGCATTTCCAAGCTGTCCTCAAATACAAACCTGACACCCCTGTGGGGCACCCTCTGGGCCTGTCTCCTCCAGCCTGGCCTCTCTCTGAAGTCAGAACCGCCTCCCTCCAGCTTCAAGGACCACATCACAATGAACACTTCAAATTCGGAATGCCTCAGTGACACAGACACCCGGGATAATTTAGATGTGTCCATACGAGAGGGCTTTTGTGAACGCTGTTGGTAACCTGTTGAACGGGTAGGGCCTTACCCCTGCAGGTATGAGCATCTCTGGGTGGCCGAGACCATGGAGCTCACCTCAAGACTCTAGCGAGGGGGCTAGTGGCCACCCAGGGCATCTGAGGATGTCATCATGGGGCAGGCGTTATGTGTGCAGCTCATTTGAGGTGGGGAGGAACGTGAAGAAAGGAGGGGGTGCCAATGGGGAATGAAGGCCCTAGGACGTAAGAGCTGGATGAAACTTCAAAGCTCACCTAGTCAAAGCCCCTCGTTCTACAGATGGGAAACTGAGGCACTGAGAGGGAACATGACTCGTCCTTGGTCACACAGCAAGATGGAGACAAAGCCATGTCCCCAAGAGCCTTAGCCCTGTGCTTTTCCCTCCTGTGGCATGCTGCCTTGTGAAATTAGATATAGAGCCCAGGAAGACCTATCTTTCATATTGAGTCTGTCATTAAAATGCTGCATTTATAAAAAATAACATTTGAACCCTGAAAAATACTTCATTAAAACACAACAAGCTTCCTTGAAAATACTCCAGAGCAAAATGTCCCAGGTTCAGGGAGGACAGTGGAAGGAATGTCTGTGGGAGGTGACATGTCAACTCTTCTCAGAGCAGGTGGTGATGTCTAGGGTCCAGGTCACCAGCAGCCCCTTCAGACGACCTCGGGTCAAGTCCACACTTGTGTGGATGGAATCTGAGGATGGAAGGAAGGCTGGTGGCCAAGCATCTCTGAAGAAAAATGGATTTTTTGGTGGCAGGGCTACTGGTAATGGAGATTTCTCCACGCCTGGAGAGTCATGAGGCTCTCCCGTCTTTTGAGAGAAAGGGGGAAAATCCGTGACACATACGAGCAGGACAGATGTAAGCAAGGTGGCAGAGTGGCCGAGAGCCACCAAGGATATGAATCTTTGGCCAGAACAGGAGCCTCTGGGCTCGTGGCAGGCTGGGCAGGAGCTTCAGGGAATTTCCAGCTGCAGAAACCAAAGCTGACCTTCAAACCATGATGTCTCCGACAGGCCAGCTTCTCTCCCTAACCTCCCAAAGATCAGAGAGGTAGAGCCCTTGGCTGCATGGCCTGGAGAATCATCTTGTGGGGGGAAGGAGGTGAAGGATAAACCAATGAGGCCAACAGAAGTCTTGAAGAATGTGTCATTCCTTGCTTGTTTTCACCGAGGGCTCTAAGTTTTAGAACTTAGAGGATAGCAGGATGGAGGTAAACAAATTAGGGATGGAGGGAGACAAATGGAGGACGAGGGCAGGGCCAGGGAGTTGAGAGGAGGGAAAAACTGGAAATGGCATAGAAGACTGAGGTTAAAATAGGAGTTTCTGGGTGTGAGAGTGGAAAGAGGGGAGAAATTTGAGCTAAGGGGAAAGTCTGGAACTTTCACCCAAGGCATTGGGGAGTCCCGAGGGTACAACTCCAGTCTGGGGGATCCAGGAATTCTTGGGAAATCCTTTGTAACCTACGAACTTATGGAGCCAAGAGTTAACTGGAAGAAGCAGGACGGGAAAGGCAGAAGGGCATGAAGGATGGCGAGAGCTTCACTGCCATCAAAGACCAAGGGGACCTGTGAGATCCTTCAGGGCAGGAGAGAGCCTATGCAGAGCCCCATCCATTCCCACCGGAGCAATGGAGACACACACAGAGACCACAACAAGCAGAAGGAAGTTGAGGGCTCTGAGCTGCCCTTGCTGGGAAAGGAGGGCTTTCACCACGGGGATGGATGGCCCTTCTATGCCTAGTGGTGCTAGTGGCCACCAGCCTGGTGGGGCTGGCAGTCAGGGTATCTGGGTTCCAGCCCAGAACCTTCTCTTACCTGTTATGTGAGCTTGCCTGGTCATGTGGCTTTGCTTGTTCTGCAAACGTGGATGGGCAGTTGAATAAATGAGATGTTTCTGTATCCCAGTGAAGACATAATTTTATGGATTTTTAAATGGGGGACTGAATTGGAGCAAGTTTGTAGACTTCTCTCTTTCTCCTTCTTTCCTTCCTTCCTTCCTTCCTTCCTCCTTCCCTCCCTCCCTTCCTCCTTTTCTCTTCCTTCCTTCCTTCCTTCCTTCCTCCTGCACTCCCTCCCTCCTTTCTTTCTTCCTTCCTCCCTCCACTCCTTCCTTCTTTCTTTCTTTCCTTCCTCCCTTCCTTCCTGACCCAAGTGAGAAGCAGAAGAATAATTTAAATAAAGTAAACGTTAGGTAGGATTTTCTGATCTGACTGACAGCAGAGGTTTTGAACCAGACAGCAATAAGGCTGGGATGAGAAATGCTTTGGAATCAACCTATCAAACAACCCCTGAGACAGACAGACAGGCAGACAGACAGGGCAGGGGAGAAGCATCATGCTGATGGCTGCAGAACTCAGTGCCAAGATGCTTCTGACCCGGGATGAGATCAGGTTTCTGGTTCGGCGTGTGTATGTGTGCAGACACCTGGGGAGGGGATGTTCACCCTTTCCCCTCCACACCAGCAGGCAGCCTTAGAGGGGAGGCTGGATTAGAGGACAGTGGGTTTAGGGGGACCAGCTGTGAGAGGTACACTTTCGTCTCTGGGAGTGCCCTACTGCTCCATTTAGATTGGCTTCCTCCCCCCAGCCCTCTTAGCCTTGCCTTCCAGAACAAACGCTCATAAAACCTTGGGGACCAGCCCCTTGAGAAGGTTTATGTGTTTGTAGGGGAGGAAAGCAGAGAGTGATCCCTGTCCTCACAGCCTCACAGTCTCAGTGATGCTCCCCCAGTGGGGAAGCTGAGAGCTGTGTTCACCACCTCCAGCCTTAATCCCCTCATGATGAGCCTTGAGGGGGAGACAAGAGCTTTGGAATTCTTGAAATAAGTAAAAGGACTCAGTCGATTGAGTTTTCGGTGGATCGTAGACGTGGTGAGATTAAAAATTCCAAGGGCTGACGCTGGAGGGGGGGGGGGTTCTTCCTGCCCGACCCCCGTGTTAAAGGACCATACATGTTGTATGCAGAACTGGGGGAACCTAAAACCCCAGTTTAAGGTCATTGCTTTTGGAGTCTGAGTGTGGTGACAGTCGTATATTTTTGTATCATACCTTTACCTGCCAGTCTGGGGCTGATTCCCCGCGCCCCAGCCCAAGGAAGTGCCCTGGCCCTGAGAATGGGGGAGACCTTCTCTCCCCCCAGGCTCTGGTCTTCGGGAGTTGGATGCTGCTTAGTTCACGGTTCACTCTCCAGGAGGCTGTTACACCCTGCCCACTGCCCACGTTGGAGGCAGAGAAGGGGCTGAGATGGGCTGGCAGGGGCCAGTCCCCCAATAGAGCTGAAGGCCTGGGTCCGCCCGGTGCCCGAGTACCCCCTGCAGGGGAAGGGTGGGGAGCTGCCCAGTTAACCCCCAGACCCAGAGCCCTGGAGTAGCATTGTCTGCATTTGCCAATGGGTCTCTGTTGCTTTGATCCAGAAGAGGCACTGGTCTGAAGCAGCAACAGCCAGGAGAGAGAAATGGAAGGGGAGGGGGAGTGGGGAGGGGGCAGGGGGAGTGGGGAGGGGGCAGGGAGAAGGAGCACTGAACAGAGAAGGGGCCAAGCGGGTGGGCAGCGGTGGGGAGAGAGGGGTGGGCACGGTTCAAGGCCACTGCCTGGGGTCCTCCAACACTGGGGGCCAAGCCACCCTCCCTAGAGGCCTCTGCCTCAGCCTGCGCCTTGGGAGACAGGCAGAGCCCGGGGCGATGGGGATGGCGAGCCCCTGAGGCCCCGGGGCATCACAGTGGCTCTCCCCACCTTCTGCTCTCTGGCCACGGGCAGAGAGGCCTCTGGGGAGCAGAGCAAAGGAGGGGAAGGCAGGCCTGAGTGTCGGGCCATAGTTCAGACCTAGAGGCCTGGAGGAAGGGTGGACATAGGTTGATGGGGAGGATACCCCCAAAGTCCCTGTACCCCATTGTGACTTTCCTCTGGGTGGGCTCCAGCAAAGCCCCAGAGAGCTCGGGGGCCACACGCCTAGAGCCCGAGGAGGGGGTCGGTGGGGGGCGGGGGCTGCAGGTGGGGCAACCAGCTAGAACTGGGTGGGGGGGGTTCCCCACAACGGGGGAGGCAGCTGAAGAAAGGGAGCCCCTCCCTATCCTGGGGCTTGGGGGAGGGGCGCAGGACAGGGGGAAGGGCCACTCGGTGGGGACCAGAGAGTTCCAGCAGGCAGAAGAGAACGTTATTGTGCTTATGGACACAGGAGCTCCCTGGCTCTGAGAGAGCAAGCAGACAGTTTGTAGGCACTAGAAGATTTCTGTGATGCGGTCGAAGGGAAATGAATGAGACCAAGTAGCCTATTTGGTCAGCCCGTTGACTGCACCTGCTGGCCAGTCCAAACCCGGGGGATGGGGGGCTTGGGACCAAGGTCAGGCCAGGGTCTCTCGGCCGACAGAACCTGCAGGGGGGGAGGGACATGGGGCTGAAGGGAGTTAGTGGTGGTGGGGCGGGGCGGGGGAGGCGGGGCTGGGGCCTAGCCCCTCCCCTCGCTCCCCTGGATGCTTCTGGAAGAGTGAGAGAGATCGCTCTAGGTCCCAGGTGTGAGTGTGCCCGGCCAGGCCACCGGGGCCGTGTCTCCCGGCGTATGGCTTTCTGGGCGGAGGCGGCCCGCCCCCACCTCCTGCAGACGGGACAAGGCAGGGCGGCCACACGCAGCTAGGGGCTCCGCTCCCGGCCCCGCCCCGCCCGGCCAGTCACACGGTCACTTCCGTCTTGCTGGCCGTGTAGCAGGTGTGGTGGCCCGGGATGTAGTGCAACTGCTCCACCGTGTTGTGTCTGCGGGAGGCGAAGGCCTGGCGCCTGGCGGCCGTCTGGCTCTGGCCCAGGGTGGCGTAGGAGTTATTGGAGGCACTGGGATGGGAGTGCATCTTGGTCATGCGGTAGCGGTCCAGCACGGGCGTGGACACAAAGACGTCCGTGTGCGAGAGGGCCCGCGACAGGGACTGCTCGGGGAAGGCCGTCCGCTCCGGGGACAGCAGCGGGTCCTGGGAGTGCAGGCGCTCCGTGGAGAGCAGCTGCTCGTCGGACAGGATGCGGTCATAGGGCAGGCCGAAGTCGTCGGGCAGGCCCCGCTCTGGGGACAGAACCCTGTCCTGTGACATGGCCCGGATGGGCCGGCGGGGCCGCTCCCGCGGTAAGGGCTTCTGGGACATCTGGATGACATTGAGGGGGAGGGTGCCGCGGGCGGCCAGGTCAGGCAGATGCCGCCGCCTCATGTAATATTCGTCAGCCTCTTTGTCAGCTGGGGAGAGAGACAGACAGAGAGAGAGAGAGAGAGAAGAGTCAGCTGGGGTGACAGTGTGACAGCACAGCCCAGACGGGTGGAGGAGTGCAAACCAGTCCCCAGGGTCTTGTTAGACGCAGGTTCTGGTTCAGACCTCCTGGCCTGGGCCGGACCTGAGAGTCTGCATCTCCACCCGGCTCCCAGGCAATGCCGATGCCTCTGGTCTAGGACCACCTTGAGTCTCCAAGGGTGGACGGGCTCCCTCGAGGTCCCCAGGGGGCTCAAGGCACAGTTGATGGCACAGCCAAGCCCCTGAAATCCCGCTTCGACCACACCGTGGTCCTGAGAGAGACCTGGTCTTGCGGAAACCCCAGGGAGGCAGTTGGCGGCCTTCTGAGGAAGTTCAGAGCCTCTCTCCAGGGAAGCCGGGTTGCGGAACCAGACTCCCGCTACAGTGAAGTCGAGACGCTCCGACAAAGAGGCACTCGTGAAAATGCTTAGCTGGTAACTTAGGAACATAGTAACACCCCCCCTGCGGTGACAGCCAGCCCACAGGAAACCAGCACCCGCCCCCAGTCCCACACACGCCCAGAATCAAGCCTACACCCACGTCGCCTGTGCCCACAACATGGCCAAGGCAGTCCTATATTTGGACTTCGCTCAACGCTCCACCCGTTGTCCCCATCCGGGAGGCCCTCCCACGCTCACACTGACTGCTACACCCTTGAATGTACCCAGGACACACACGAGCCTGCTTTGGCCCGAATTTTAGGAATGAGGCGTCCTGCGGTTTTCTAAATCTCTGCAGAATGTGGCAATTCTGACTGCTCCCCGGTTTTCCCAGAGAGTCACGGATGGGTAGGTCCTGCCTCCCTCTTCCCCGCCGTTCATCGAGCCCTCGGATCATCAGGGACCCCCACTTCTAGCCGTAGAAGCTCACCGCGGAGGTGGCTGATGTGGACCCACGGGATGGACTCCGTCAGGGCAGATTACCCCAGAGCGTCAAGTAAAGACTCGGCCCCACAGCTGGGTGGTTATGAAAACAGACCCATGAGGGCATGGAGGCAGGAGGTCCAAGGGTCAGAAAGGTAGGAAAGAAGACCTCTCCTCTTCTTGTTGACCTCTCCATGTACCTTGTTGACATTGTAATGGGTCTTCATGGGTCTTAAGCCCATCCGTGTTCAGATCCCCCCCAGACTCAAATGGCAGAGCTGGGACCACCGGAGGAACGGCGCTCCGCGAGGAAACGGGGTGTGTGCATGGGAGAGGGGAGGCTCGGGTTCTCAAGACAGCGTTGGCCAGGTTAGAGAGGGAGCTGGTTTCTGGGCCCTTCCAAAGCCGGGTCTCTGGGAAGGGTCTCGCACAAGGCTGTGGCACTGGTAGCCTCCACTCTAAGGTAAGGTAGAGCATGAGGAATGTGGTTTGAAGATGGCGGGTGCTGGGTGAGGCTGGGGGAAGGCTTTCTCTTGCGGTTAAACTCGTCCGTGGCGCTGCCTCCCACGGGAACGTGGGTCTGATGATTCCGTGGCCTCCACTCTATCTACGGGGACACGGATCCAGGCCATAGCGAACAGACACAAGGGGCTTCCCGTCCGCTCTTCCCAGGCTACACCTTACTCTTTATTCTCGAAACTCCACACCCGTCCCCTCCGGTGTAGGGCAAGAGAGGGAAGCACAGGAAGGTGTCGCAAAGGCCCCGGAGCAGACCCCAAACGCGAGGTAATGGTACTTACTTAGCCGCTTCAGGGATGAGTACCTGCTGGGGTGGGTCTTCACCGCAGACTCATAGGAGGGGGGCAGGTGGGCCAAGTTCTGGAAGGAGCGGGAGAAGGAGAGGTCATAGGGCTCCGTGGCCGACGTCAGGATATTGTTCATCCGTGGCTTTTCTGCAAAAGAAGGGGGTGGGGTGCGTCGCGTTGGCGAGGACGATGGGCCGGCAGGAGGGGAGGATCCGAGTTCTACCTCTCACTCCCTATCCTGCTTTCCTGGCCCCCCTGTACTAGAACGTGGGTGGTGCTGGTGACTTGGTTTCCCCCATGCTCAGTTCCAGTTGCCTCCAAGGCTAGGGACAAGTGCTGTTTTAGCCGCCGCTGGCCGTGCTGGCGGCCTATCCCTCTTTGAATGACAGACTCCTTCTCCCTGCGCGCCGCTGTGCTTTCTGAGGACGACGTAAGCCTGTTGGAGCTGAGGGCGGTCCTAAAATTGTGTGAAAGTTCTGTCCTGTCCCTAACAGCTCTCAGGCCCAGGGGGGGAAAAAATCTCCGTTGGAAATAGGTGGGGTGACGGTGGTCTCGTCCACGTACTCACAGGACGGGGTCCAGGACCCAGGTTCACCGAGACTCCATCCCACGCTGCCCATGACGTTATTCCGTCCCTCAATGCCAGCCCTCAGGTCCCCCCTTCCACCTCGAGCCTCCCCAAACCCCGCCCCTGACAGGCCACCTACGAAGCCACTCCCTCCTCCTCCAGTTCCTTCCCCAAAAGTTCTGAGGGCCACGTTAGGAAGAGCACAGGGGTTGGAGGGGGAGAGAAGATGCGGGTGTGGGGGAGGGGGGTGGTTGGGCAGGAAGGAAGCAGGCAGGCATGTCTTGGTGCTTGACTGACTTTCTGAGCCTTAGCAAGAAATCAACAGTGGAAACATTTCGGTGCCATTCCCCGAAATGAGGTGGGCAGGTGGCTCTCTCATTGTCCCTCCATACTCTTTGGTTTGGGGCACCCAGAGAAGGGCCAGGCTGTGGCTCCCCACGCCTCTTGGCAGAGAGAGTGCCGAACTCCGGAAGTCAGGAATTCTATGAACCGGGGGACAAAGAGAAGAACTGCCAGGCTTGGTCCAAGGGCAGCCTCACTACAGGGAACTCCCAGCTTCTCTATCCTTCCTGCCTTCACTGGTACCCCTAAACGCTGGGGGTGGAGCCAAGGGAGCCCAGCCAATGAGCTGGCGTTCATGCCAGCTCGGTACATATGTGAGGGGGTGAGGGACGCTCTACGTCCCCGAGAGATCAGAACATGCTGTACAGAAAGAGCCTCCCTGGCATGGATGGGGACAGACGCCAGGAAGCGGGGTGGGCAGGAAGCTGGGAGCACTGCTCTCCGGAGCTGGGTGACAGCCACCAGTCCTTTGCTCCTACTGCTTCACTTTCAGTGATGCTGGAGAAAGAAGGAGCTTCCCTCTGCCCGTTGGCATCATCCTGCCAGCGAGGGCATTGCTCAGCTCACCCACCTCCAAATGCAACATTTCTGGGTGCTCCTACCCACCCCGCTCTGTCCTCCAATTCATGCTGCTGAGCCAAGGCCAGCTCTTCCTCGCCCTCGGCCTCCACCATGATCACCCCTGCCCCCTTGCTCAGCCTCTCTCTCCTATTGCAACATCCTTCCTTACTCGTCCTGTGCCCAGATTGGCTCTTCGCTCAAGACTCTCCACTCCAGCCACGTCACGTCTTTTCAGCCCCCTGTGGCATCTGGTCCTCAAGCCCCTGTTGCCGCTTTCCTAGACAATGCCACGCATTTCCGTGTCTATGTGGTCTCTAATCATTTGACTTGATCTGCTCTTGGGGATCTCCAAAGACTGGAATATCCTTAACAGTAGACACCTTGCTTTCCCATTTGGCCGATGACTTCACCGTGCTTGGCCCAAAATAAGGACCCAGTTAATGCTCTCTGGTTAATCAAGTCGACACAGTCCACCTTCCCTCTTAATAGTCTCGCCGCCAGCTCCTGGGGAAAGCGTAGCCCCCAACGAAGAGACGCGGAGGAAACCTTGCCTCCCCCAGGCTGTGAGCGGCTCACGGGGCAGAGACCGGGTCTCGCCTACCCTCATGCCCCTGCAGCAGGTGGAAAAAGAAGAGAGGAAGAGGAGGGATGAATGGCTCCTTCTGCACCCAGGAGGTGTTAGCTCCTTCTGGAGAACAAGCCTTTCAGAATGTTCAGGAGTGAGCAGAGCACTCCTCGCTCGCCTTTTCGGGCTCCTCTTCCTGCTGCTGCCTCATCACCGTGGGCATCCCCCCCCCCCCAGGCTCTCTGCTTCTGCCTTCTGCTTTTCTCTTTCAGCCTTCCTGCACAGATTGCCCCCACTCGCAGGGCATCGGTTCCTGCCTCCAAAGCGTCACTTACTTACATCTTCAGCTGTAACCTCCCTCCAGGCTTCATGTCTGCATTTCTAGCTGCCTGCTGAATCCTTTTTCTTGAGTCTCCTCTGGTCTCTAGCTTTAGATGTCCAGATCCAAATTCACCATCAACAGCTTCCTCTCCTCCGCACACTGGCTTGCTTTCCTGACTCCTTAGATTGCCTTGCTAAGAACCCCCATCCTTCTCAATGATCACGGCTCACCATTTTACTCACTGTTGACTCTCGTCAACCATACTCGCCCCGTCACTAAGTTTTCTCGATCCTTTCTCCAAAATATTTTATATCTGAGCCCTTCTTTCTTTTCCCACTGTCCACATCACCACTGGTAGCTGCCGCTTCCTCACTGATCTCTCCAATTTCTTTCAGTTCTGGTTTCCCCTGGTCCCTGCAACCTTAAACATCTTATTAAACTAGCTTCCATCACATATTTCCACTAGGAGCCCAGCACTAGAGGGGAACATCAAAATAGTCCACTTCTGTCTTCCTAATTATAATGCTCAACACCTCAATGCAGAAGCAGAGCACAGTCTCACAAGAGGGTTGTCAGTCTCTCTGCCAAGCGAGCCACATAATTTATCTTTGTTTTGAGTTTCTCTCTCACTAAACTTTAATGATGTTTTCACTCCTTCAGAGCAAAGGCAGCAAAGTGACTGATGGTTCATAATTTCCATGGCTGTCTTATGTTCTACCAAGTTTGGAGCGGGTACCAAAAATAGTTTTACTCTGCAGTGCTAGGTGTTAAGTTGTGATCAGGAGGATGTTATAAGAAGGGCACGTGGGTTTTGTAAACCTCTGGCGCTATGCCCACCCTCCTGTGCTCTCCAACCTTCACCTTCTTCCCCTGTCAGGAGGCTAACGCTCGGGTCACCCGGGTTGGTTTTGAGTGTGTTATCAAATCTTAAGTGGTTTGGGGAGGACTGATGGAGTTTATGCCAGGTCGCATGTCATTAGTCAATGGTACCACACGTAGACTTGGGCAAAGGAGCGTGCTCGCTCTTTGCTCTGGACATATGGAATTTATGACTCCAAGAAGTGATCTAGCATGCACACGAGAATGGGTTAGGAAAGGGTCTCCCTCCTTCCCTTCCGTGGCAGAAGATCACTCTGGTTTCTGAGACAGAACGCTGGGAGACAATGGTCTAAGAGTGGGACTGAGCCACTGTGGGCTCCTTACACCCCCTGAGCTCCAGTGAGTCGTGACCATACGTCTGATGCCTGACGGGAATCAGGAGTCAAGATGGAGCCCCTGGGGATGGGGACGAACACGGAATGCTCACAGCCATCTCTCACCATGTGTAGGGGTCTGGGTAGCACTGCTTAAAATCGGATGGTTATACTGGCGATCACCTGGAAATCATAGAAAAGAGATTTTTAAAGAAGAGTTCAGGCATTCCATTGTCTCTTCCACATAGCGGCGCCTCTCTTGATGTCTAATGTGCTTCTCTGAGCCAAAGGAAGCCCCCCTTACGGGCCTGGGCCCTCTAATGCCCTGGAAATATGAAGGGCAGAAGGCAGTGTATTAGGTGCAAAGAGCCTTCCTCTGCTGTGTGTGTCCCTCTCCTCCTGCATCAGGGCTTCCTCTGTCACCATGGAGACCCGCCCACATCTGTGGATCTGGCTGACCGCAACAGAGGTTTGTTGGGGTGGAGGTGGGTGGAAGAGAAGGATAGAGACTAAGGGGCACTTGACAAGTATACATATATGGGGTGGGGGACTGGCCAGGGGAAGTGGACCTTTTTGGGGGGAGGGGGATTGTAGGGCATCGTTAACCAGGAAGGGGATGCCCTAACTTAAGGTGGTTGCACCTTTATGGGGCTTTGATTTGTCTTGAGTCTTTATACACAGGTGCCTGGGTGCATCCTGAGATGGGGCAAGCTGACGGGAACCGTCAGCTTGGGATCAGGAACCCTGCATTCTAGGCTCTGTCCTGCCTAGAAATGACACAGCCCAACATTTCAAAAGTCCACATCGATTGAACAAGTCACAAAGTTAATGGAGTCACAGTTGCCAAAGCACAGAGTTCAAGGCAATCTAAGATCTTCTTAGACCCAATGACAGTGTGGTTTTGCCATGAAAACACACTTCATCCCTGTGTTATTGCTTCAAGTCAACATTGTATTTTTGCCTCTAATTTTAACTAAAGTGAGGGGAAAAGGGGGCACGTAGCCTTTGCTCTAGTTTATCTAAACCATGGATTACAGCCACGCCATCCTCTTGGGGCTAGAAGCTCTGTGTCTGTTTCCTTCTATCTTGCTATTGGAGCCATGTTTTCTACTGTTGGCCGTAGTCTTTGGTTGCTCACTATAAAGCATTCTCACCAGATAGCTTTTCCTCTTGTATTCTCAACATACTAGTGTTTCATGAAGGCTCTACCTTCTTACCCAGACTGATAGTTCTCAAATTTACACCTCTCATTCAAGGTCTGTCTGGTGTGGAGGGTTCGATTTTAAATTGCTTGTGGACATGGCCTTGAAATTCCTGCCCTTAGCCCAAACCATGATGTCCCAAAGTTAGCTCATCATCTCATTGCTTTATCCTCCCATGGTCAAGCTTCTGTCTGTCCATGACACTAATGTTCCATGGGCTTGAATGTAAAGCTCCAGTCATGGTCCACCATTTCCCTCCCTTCATCCTCCATAACCGGTGAGTTCCCCAAATCCTGTTCTTACAGTCACCCCGTAAATCCAGGCCTATAATATATCTTTTTGTCCAGATTTCTCTTAGCTCTAGTCTCTGGCCATTTCCAAGACAAATCATCCTGGGGACTCCTACTAGACAAAATTTCCCATATGAATGGAATCATGACATTTTTCCTTTGGTTCAGTCCAGACTCTTTAAATAGTCATGGACAACTATCCAGTGGGGGTGTGGGTTTGGGCAACAAGCCAGACTTTCTCACATAAAGATATTCTTCCCTCCCAAGACAGAATATTAAGTTATATCCAGGGGAAAGAACATTTGCAAAAGGTTGAATCAATTTTGCACTGGATGTGGATTTAAGCAAGAGGAGAGAATCCAGGAAGGGAGATAATGGATAGATTTTTTTTTCTTTTTTTTTGCTTGTCCTCCAGAGGCAAGCAAAAAAAAAGTTTCATTGCTTTATGGGTTTTTTGGGTTTTTTTTGGTATATTTGCTTTTAGGCAGTATGGCAACCTCAAAGAGACAGCTACAAAAAAAATGGAAGAACCCAGGTAGAATGGTAGACAGTGGCAGTTACAGAGAAACACTCTTAATCTTACATCTCAGAGCTTAGGTAGCACTGAGGAAAGGGGGATCAATTCAGGTTCAGTTAACAATTCCTGGTCGCCAATTGTGCTCTGCACTCTGTGCTAAAGATGGTCGCATATATTCTTTTTTTTTTTTTAACGTTTATTTATTTTTGGGACAGAGAGAGACAGAGCATGAATGGGGGGGGGCAGAGAGAGAGAGGGAGACACAGAATCAGAAGCAGGCTCCAGGCTCTGAGCCGTCAGCCCAGAGCCCGACGCGGGGCTCGAACTCACGGACCGCGAGATCGTGACCTGAGCCGAAGTCAGACACTCAACCGACTGAGCCACCCAGGCGCCCCATAAAGATGGTCGCATATATTCTTAAAATACTAATCTTTATAATGATTTTGATTGGAATATATATTATTGGCCTACCAATTTCCAGACTCTGTCAAAAACTCCTTAAATATCTCATTCGAAGCAGTCCCTGTGTTTCTTTACAGATGAGTTTGCAAGAAGGATAAATGTCTTGAATTTAGATATTTTGTTTACAAGATCAACGTGTTTCCTTTTGTTTGAATCTCACTTCAAATGTTTTGCTGACATTCAGTTTTTTCCTACATTGGCATCAAGAAAAGACATTTAAAGTATGAAGACGAAAATTAAAACTGTCTTAAAGTAACCATCATGGCACTTTGTTATATTTCCTTTTGTTTCTCTGCCCCCTTTAAATTACTATGTGTGTGTTTACACACACACACACACACACACACACACAAATATTATAATGAATTACCTTGTGCATTTTTCACTTTGGGGAGAATAGGATTTCAACTCTTAAAATGGAGAAAAATACAATGATTTGATCCTCACATTTGTGCAAAACAACAAATGTGTGAGGTTATTCATTGTGGCATCTTTATAGTAGCAAAGAAAAGGAAGAAACCTAACTGCTCATATGCATATGTACTTAGACACATACAGATAAATATGGATAGTTTCCACATACGTTAGCTTGCTATACACACTACTTTTAATCTGTTTCCTTGATACTTAATGGACAACATGCTTGAATATATTTTCTTTTTTTAAGATTTTTTTACTTTATTTTATTTTATTTTTTAATTTTATTTTTTAATGTTTATTTTTGAGAGAGAGACAGAACGCGAACAGGGGAGGGGCGGAGAGACAGGGAGACACAGAATCTGAATCAGGGCTCCAAACTGTCAGCACAGAGCCTGACGCAGGGCTTGAACTCACACACCATGAGATCATGACCTGAGCTGAAGTTGGATGCTTAATCAACTAAGCCACCCAACTACCCCTTAAGGTTTTGTGTTTAAGTAATCTCTACACACAACATGGTGCTCGAATTCCCAACCCCGAGATCAAAAGTCGCAGGCTCCACCAACTGAGCCAGCCAGGTGCCCCTTGAATATATTTTCATGTTTTGAAATATTCCTCAAAAGATTTCATATGGTTTCCCAATAGTAATTCTATAGAATACAGTATATGTATGTCTATAGTTTGTTTAATATGTTCATTTAACAGGTATGGTTAAGCATTCCCCTGTTATTGTATATTTAGATTGTTTAAAAGTTCAATAACGTTCCAGCAAGCAACCTCGAACACTGGTCTTCAATCATGTCTTATTTCCTTAGGCGAATAATAAAAAGCAGTCTTTCTAGGTCAACATACTGCCAACTGCCTGGCCACGTGATAAAGTGGACTGATAGACTTCCTCATACGGAGCCATTTGTCTCTTCCTGGGAATTTCCTTATTTGATTTTGGCGGTATTCTTCCATTACAACACTGGATTCCACTGGCATATGTTTTATTTAATTCCTATATATTCACAAAGAGAGTCTATCTTTTTTTGTGCTAATATATCAAGTGTGTTCATCAAGATAAATGATTTTGTAAAAGCTGGATGAATAGCATCTCACTTTTCTGTGTGCCCTGAAACTATTAATATAGCACATGAGCTACCTCTTCTTAGGAAGTTTGAAGGAATGCAGTAATAGAAATTTCCGGTGTCTTTGGGGAGCTTTTCTGTTACGACCATAGTACGAGGTTGACTCACCATGTTGTTGACTGCACAACAACAAATTTGGTAGATGGACGTTGTTATAATCACCAGCTTAGAATTAGGGAAACTGAGGTTTGGAGAGGTTGAATAATTGGCTTAACAGGTGAAGTCTGGGATGTAACATGCCCAGGTGAGTTGGCATGTTAACCATTATGCACGCTGCTTCTCACAGTCGGCAACATTTTCCTTACGTATTAGTTCAGTTTTCTAACTCTAAATTTAACTTGTCATTCCTATTTTTCTTAAACATACCCATTAGACATTTTTAACTCTATTAGCTTAACACTATACCATTCCTCAAAAAAAAATCACCCATCTATATATGAAATCCCAACCCTCTTCTTACTCTTAATTTTCTGTGCTAATGTTTTCTAGATCAGCCATTTCTTCTTCTTCTTTTTCTTCTTCTTCTTCTTCTTCTTCTTCTTCTTCTTCTTCTCTTTCCAATAACTACCCCTTATACATATCAATTCTTTTTTTTTTTTTTTTTTCTTCAAATCATTATTTTATGCTTTTGGATTTGTTCGTCTCTGCCTCCTAATTTTCTTTGGTTTGGTTTGGTTTTGCTTTTGCTTTCTCATTTCTGGCCTCAAATCTTTAGTCCATTTACATTTCCTCTTTTCTGCTAATAATCTGAGGTCTTTCGCACCTATTTAGTCTCTGGCACCTTCTTGTGAGTGTCAATACCAGTGTTCTTACGGTTGCAACATCCTAAATGATCCGTAATTGCAACCCTGGTTTTCCCTCTGACCCAATAATTCTTTTTTTTTTTATGTTTATTTATTTATTTTTATTTTTTTTAACGTTTTTTTTTTTAATTTATTTTTGAGACAGGGAGAGACAGAGCATGAATGGGGGAGGGGCAGAGAGAGCGGAGACACAGAATCGGAAGCAGGCTCCAAGCTCTGAGCCATCAGCCCAGAGCCCGACAAGGGGCTCGAACCCACGGACCGTGAGATTGTGACCTGAGCCGAAGTTGGACGCTTAACCAACTGAGCCACCCAGGCGCCCCTGTTTATTTATTTTTGAAGGAGAGAGAGACAGAGTGTGAGTGGGGGAAGGGCAGAGAGAGAGGGAGACACAGAATCCGAAGCAGGCACCAGGCTCTGAGCTGCATAGAGCCTAACGCGGGGCTCGAGCCCACAACCACGAGATCATGACCTGAGCCGAAGTCGGACGCTTAACCAACTGAGCCACCCAGGCGCCCCAAGAATTCTTTAGTAGAGTAGGGTTTAGTAGAGTTGTTACATTTCAAAGTGTTCAGGTGTGTTGGTTTGCGCTTTGGCTGTTAATTTTCTGTCTTACTGTATTGTGATCAGAGAACATGGCCTGTACACTTTCTGCTTTGGGGAATTTATTGAGATTTCCTTTGTGGGCTACTACAGGATTGATTTTGATAAATGTTTCATGAGTACTTAGAGAAGAGGTATATTTTCTTTTTCGAGAGTACAAAATTGACATAGATCTATTAAATCAGACCCATGAAATACATTATTCAGTTCTGTCCTATCCAAGTTCCTTCACTGCCTATTTATTCTGTCAAGGACTGAGGGACGTGTATTAAGGTCTCCCACTAATTTGTTCCTGTCATTTTCTCTTGGTATTTGTTATAGAATTGGCTTTCTGTATTTCATAGCCACATTATTCAGCACAAAAAGACATGGTGCTCATGTCTTCTTTGCAGCCGTCCTCTTAATCAACACCAAATAACCCCTTCTGTCCTATTTAATGCTTTTTTTTGTCTTTAAGTCCTCTTGATCTGGTATTTATACTGCCAACCCAGCTTTCCTTTTGTTTGCATTTGCCTGATAAACTTTGCCTATCCTTTTACATCTAACCTTTCTGTGTCATGTTGTTTTATGCTCTGTCTCTTGACAGAGAGCATGGTTTTTAAAAAAGAAAATCTACCTTCTGTGCTCTGGCCTTTTCTGGGTTGCCTCGATCGCTAGAAGCAAGTCTTCCCACTCAGAAAGCTGTGCTCCCTTCTATTGTGCGCCCCCCCTCCCCACCTCCTGGCTCTAGTTGTATGTGACATGATCCTACTTTCCTTCACTCAGCCCAGACTCTAGGTCATGGTTGATTTGACCGGGTGTGAATACCTGACTCAGCCTGGGCCCAGTAGAGCTCCTTTTCCAGAAATTAGGAATCATTATAAGAGAGGTTTGGTCTCTCTGCATGGTTGGGCCCATGGCATGTAAACTATGTCGCTACGGGCAGTCTTGTAGATTTGGAAGGGAGTCAGCCTTTAGAGACTGTGGCACATTATAGTTTACAAAAACAACCATACTTATAGTTCTAGTCCCGCATGCTCTCCCAAAACATTACAGGGAATATCTTCTCCATCTCCTTGAAACTGGAGGGACTTTTGACTGCCTCAGTGAACATTTTGTCAACAGAAAGAATACTGTATAACTTCCACATTTGCTAGGTTGCAGACGTTCATATGGCTTTCAGCTGGCTCTCTTGAAGCACACTCAACCTTGGATCCCAGCCGCCATGCTGTAAGGAAGTCCAGGCCACCTGCAAAGGCTATAAGGCTACAGGTAAGGGCTGGCAGCTCCAGCTAAGATATCTGTCAACAACCAACATCAACTGGCAGACATGTGAGTGAGGAAGACTTCAGATGATCCCAGCCCCCCAGACTTCCAGCTGCCCAAGCTGAAACAGGCAGAGCAGAGACAAGCTATACCCACGGAGCCCTGCCCCGATAGCAGATTTATAAGCAAAATGAATGTTGCCTTTATTGTATTATTTTCCACGATGAAAAAAAATTTTTTTTCATTGTAGGGTCACGTGCAACTCAAAGAAAGAATATAGTTATCTTGTGTACCCTTTAGCCAGCTCCCCCAGTTAGGTAACACTTTACAAAACTACAGACTATATCATCACCAGAATATTGACATTAATGCAGTCAAGGTATAGAACATATCCACTGCTAGTTGGATTCTTCCTGTGCCCCTTTTATAGCCACACTCATTTCCTTCCTGCACCCACTCCCTCATTAACCTCTGGCCACCATTAGCCTGTCCATCATTTCTATACTTTTATGATTTCAAGAATGTTATGCAAGTGGAATCATACAATATGTAACCTCTTTGGATTGGATTCTTTCATCAAGCATAATTCACTGGAGATGCACCAGGTTGTTGCATGTATCAATAGTTAATTACTTTTTATTGCCGAGTAGTAAATATTCCATGATCTAAGTGTAACACAATCTATTCATTTTTTGGAAGGACAGCTGGACTGTTCTCAGTTTTGTGATATTCTGATTTACAGCTGCTATAAACATTCATGTGCAGGTTTTTGTGTGTCAACGTGTCTTCATTTTCTAGGATAAATGCTTAGGATTTTGCTCCTAAGCATTGGATTATGTGATTGTTATATGTTTAATCTTTTAAGGAATCTGCCAAACTGTCTTCCAGAGTGGCTGTACCATTTTACATTCCCACCAGCAACGAATGAGTCATCCAGTTTCTCCACATCTTCGTGAGCATTTGGTGTTGTCATTATTTTTTATTTTAGACATTTTTAGTTAGCTCTGGTAGTTATGTAGTAATATCTCACTGTGGCTATAATTTGCATTTCCCTAATGGCTAATGATGTTAAACATCTTTTCATGTACTTATTTTTCATCTGTATATCTTCTTCAGTGAAATGTCTCTTGATTACTTTTGCCCACTTCCGAATCAGATTGTTTGCATTTTTCCTATTAAATGTCGAGAGTTCTTTTTATAGCCTAGATAATAGTTACTTGTAAGATATATGGTTTCTAAATATTTCCTCCCAGACTGTAGCTTGCCTTCTCATCCTTTTAACAGAGTCTTTTGCGGAACAAAATTCTTAATTTTGATGAAGCCCAATTTATCAATTTTTTTCTTTTCTTTTAAATATTTACTTATTTTGGGGAGAGCACAAGCGGGGGAGAGGATCAGAGAGGGGGACAGAGGATCTAAAGCAGGCTCTGAGCTGACAGGCTGACAGCAGAGAGCGTGATGTTGGGCTTGAACTCACGAACCACAAGATCACGACCTGGGCTGAAGTCAGATACTCAACCAACTGAACCACCCGGGTGCCCTTCAATTTTTTATTTTATAGATTGTGCTTTTGGTGTCAAATCTAAAACTCTTTTCCAAGCCCTAGGTCCTGAAGATTTTCAATTTTCTTCTTTTTCCCCTTAGATGTTTTATGTCTTATATTTAAGTCCGTAGTCCATTTTAAGATAATTTTTATACAAAGTATGAGACTTAGGTTTAAGTTGAGGATTTTTGTTTTCTTTTTCTTCTTTCCTTTCTGTCTCTCTTTCTTTATTTTTTTCTTTCTTTTCTGCTTACTCATGTCCAGTTACTTTAGCATCATTTCTTGAAAAGGCTTTCTTTCCTCTATTAAAATGATTTTATGTATTTGTAAAAAAAACAACAAACCAGTTAGATATATTTGTTTGAAGCTATTTCTGAGGTTTCTCTTCTGTTCCATTGATCTACATGTCCTTTCTCTGCCAATACTAAAAAAAATTTTTTCGGGAACAGTCTTTTTTTTTTTTTTTTTAATGTTTATTTATTTTTGAGACAGAGAGAGATAGAGCATGAACCGGGGAGGGTCAGAGAGAGAGGGAGACACAGAATCTGAAGCAGGCTCCAGGCTCTGAGCTGTCAGCACAGAGCCCGACACGGGGCTTGAACTCACGGACCGTGAGATCATGACCTGAGCCGAAGACGGGCACTCAACCGACTGAGCCACCCAGGCGCCCCAGTCTTTTTTTTTTTTATTGAAGCATAGTTGAACATAATGTTACATTAATTTCAGGTGTACGACATAGTAATTTGACATTACTATATACTGTTCTGTGCTCACTGTAAGTGTAGCTGTCATCTCTCACCACATAACACTACTACAATACCATTGACTATATTCCCTATGAATACAGTCTTTTTTAAAAAAAATTAATGTTTATTTCTGAGAGAGAGAGAGAAAAAGACAGAGCGCGAGTTTGGGGGGGCAGAGAAAAAGGGAGACACAGAATCTGAAGCAAGCTCCAGGCTCTGAGCCATCAGCACAGAACCTGATTCAGGGCTTGAACTCACGAACCTCTAGATCATGACCTGAGCTGAAGTCGGACGCTTCACCGACTGAACCACCCAGGCGCCCCTACCAATGGTCTTGATCAATGTAGCTATCTATTTCTTGAAATGGAGTAGACTGATCCCTCCCAGTTTATTTTTCCTTTTAAAAATTATCTTCGCCAGTCTAGTTCCTTTACCTTCCCATACAAATTTTATAATAATGTAGGCTATACCTACAAAGACTCTTGTGAGGATGTTGATAGGAGTTTTGTTAAGTCTGTATATTATTTTGGGAGAACTCCTATGCTTACTCTATTGTGTCTTTCAATCCATGAACATGGCATGTCTATTTAAATTCCTTTGACAACTTTACTATATTTTAAAAGTTATTTTCTTAGCGATTGCTCTGGGGATTACAATATGCACCTTCATTTATTACAATCTTCAGAACTAACTTACTTCGGTAGCATATGGAAACTTTGCCCCAATATTGTTCCAATGAACCTCCCTCCATTATACTGTTGTTGTCATATATATTATATCTATCTATCTATCTATCATCTATCCATCCATCCATTTATCTATCTATTCATCTATCTGTCCATTTATCTATCTATCATCTATCTATCCATACATTTATCTGTCTATCTATCTATCAATCAACTGTCCATTTATCTATCTATCTATCATCTATCTATCCATACATTTATCTATCTATCCACCTATCTATGTATCTATTCATCTATCCATTTATCTATCATCTATCATCTATCTATCTATCTATCTATCTATTCAGTGGTCTGAAAATTGACCAAAAAGCATACAACAACCTTATAAGCACTCATACTTAAGAAACTGCCGATAGGTAGGGACAGTGAGAGTTTCTGACATTCTTCCTTATGTATATATACATACATCATATGCCATGATCAGCATTAAAATTATTGATGCATAAAATTTTATGTCTTTTTAAAAAGTTAGAGAGGATGTGAGAAAAAATACAGAATTTCTCAAATTAATCACGTATTTATCATTTCTGGTGTTTTCATTTCTTCCTGTGAATTTGAATTAGTGTCTGGTGTACATTTTTTTGTTCAGCCTGTGAAGTTTCTTTAGTTTTTCTTGTCAGTCTGGACTGCTATCAGTCTTTGTTTACCTGAGAATGTCTTTATTGCACATTTACTAAACCGAAGGTTAATTTTGCTGGGGCACCTGGGTGGCTCAGTGGGTTAAGCGTCAGACTCTTGGTTTCAGCTCAGGTCATGATCTCGCGGCCTCGTGGGTTTGAGCCCCGCATTGGGCTCTGTGCTGATGGGGTGGAGCCTGCTTGGACTCTCTCTCTCCCTCTCTCTCTGACCTTCCCCTATTTTTGCACTGTCTTTGTCTCTCTTAAAATAAACAAATAAACTTGAAAAAAAAAAGAAGGTTAATTTTGCTATTACAGAATTCTTGGCTGACAGGTGTCTTTAGCACTTTGAATGGGTCTTCCTGACCATGACCGGTTTGCATTGCCCCAGATGAGAAGTGACACATCCATCGCATTGGTTTTCCTCTGTATGTGCTGAGAGGGCAGGCTTGTCATCTGACACAGTAGCACAGCTATCAATGCTGACAGCCTGCCCCATCGGGGCAGAACCTCTATGCTGACTGATCTGGGGGGGAGGCTAGGAGAAGCCCCAAGCATGTCATCAATTCTCCACTCCGACTTTAAATGCAGCAGCTTTCTTTTTTTTTTTTAAATAAGAAATTTATTGTCAAATTGGTTTCCATACAGCACCCAGTGCTCATCCCAACAGGTGCCCTCCTCAATGGCCATCACCCACCCTCCCCTCCCTCCCACCCCCCATCAGCCCTCAGTTTGTTCTCAGTTTTTAAGATTCTCTTATGTTTTGGCTCCCTCCCTCTCTAACCTCTTTGTTTTCTTCCCCTCCCCCATGGACTTCTGTTAAATTTCTCAGGATCCACATAAGAGCGAAAACATATGGTATCTGTCTTTCTCTGTGTGACTTATTTCACTTAGCATCACACTCTCCAGTTCCATGCACGTTGCTACCAAAGGCCATATTTCATTCTTTCTCATTGCCAAGTAGTATTCCATTGTGTATATAAACCACAATTTCTTTATCCATTCATCAGTTGATGGACATTTCAAGCCTAAATGCTTCTCAGATGTTGCAAGCTTTTTGATGAATTGTCCAGAATACCGAAGTGACTATTTTGATCAATTTTGTCCAGCTTTGCAGTTACTTTATGGGGACCAGATTTGCTAACCTTCTCACTGGACCCTGGCCAGCTTCACCCAGGTACCCTCCCCAGTTCCCTGTTTCTCCACCAGGCTGGGGGAGTCTCCCAGGTAGCCTGGAGATCTCAGTGACAGTCAAAGAGATGCTGGGGGGAGATCAGGAAGAAAGGGTGTCTGGCTGGGTCCTTAGTCTCGGGGGAGCTTAACGGTGTTTTCAAGCCTTTTGGTATCAGTAAATCCCCAATGCATTTTGGGCCAAACATTTTGCATCCAGGGAGAATGAGATCTGTGTTCAGATTTCATACTCACTCGCACATGTTAACAGAGTATCGGCTGGGAAAAGTCATTTGGAATAGAAGACACTTCCTAGGATCACCTAATAGGCTCCAAAATTTTTTCACCCTGAGACAAAGGGAATTACTTGCTGCTATAAATGGACATATTTTCAGAAACAAAGAGAAAGGTTCCACACGGGGCTTTTTGCCAGCCTTGCCTTAAGTGCCAGCTCAAAGGCTCCCTCTACATCCTCTGGGCAGGGAGGGGGCAACAATGACTGTTTGTAAAGACCACCTTGTGTTCACATCAAAGCAGGCACTCAAGGGTATACCTCTAGAACAGTGTTTCCGAAACCGGCTCCAGGAAATCTTGTGGACTCTTTGGAGGTACCTCAAGGCCGCTGTTTAAGAATAGAGTCTAGCGGGTGGTGTTTTAACACTGCTCACCCCCTCCCCCCTCC
Source organism: Panthera uncia (assembly GCF_023721935.1). NCBI lineage: Eukaryota > Metazoa > Chordata > Mammalia > Carnivora > Felidae > Panthera > Panthera uncia. The sequence goes on along the minus strand of NW_026058040.1, from coordinate 37,091 downwards.
CCTCCCCCCAACCCACCATGCCTCACCCAGAGCAACTTGGTTCCCATCTGTTTTCCATATTGGCCTTCTACCTAAGATTTCACTTGAGGAAACAGTTTCCCGTGTTTATATGTTTAAAATCGACCGATTGCTCCTTCATTTTACAGGTGCGAAAAAGAGGCCCAGCAAAGCGAAGTGACCTGCCCAACATCACGAAGTTGGTGGCAGAGAAGGGACTAGGTCTTAGGCTGTGTTTTTTCATGGCACATCATTATCTGAAAGCTTGTGTGTTATTTACAAAGTCTCTTGTGTTTTCCGGGGGGGGGGGGTTCCAAGGAGCTGTGCATTTTCTGGTGCCTCTGCTCCTGTCTACACTAGCTGCACTTAGCCTTCAGTGTATATCTGGCTTCCCTGAAATGCTTACTCTGAATTCTGGAGGTGGGGAGAGAGTGGAGAGTGACTCTGGATCAAAGAACCCTTGGGGGTCTACATACTGTATCTTTCTTTCCTCTTGGATATTCACCAGGCATGTGAAAGGGGGATGAGAAGTCAAGTTAACTGACCTGGAGAATTTTTTTTTCTCCTAACACAGTTAGGGTGCAGACAGGAAACAGACACACATCCAACTGGGTACGTTAGGGGGACTTTAATAAAGGGACTATTTTCAAAGGTGTGAGCAGAATGTAGGGAGCCCATATGGAACAGTGCGGTGCCCAGGGACTAGTGAGAGTGGGGCGGCTTTATTCAAACTGGGCCTGGATGTTGAAAGAAGGAAGTGGCTTCTGGAACCCAAGAGGGGAGGGAGCTGTGTGGACAGGGCTCTCTGCTCTTTGGTGGAGGGCTACAGCCAGGCTCCTGTGAGTGTACCACGAGGTAGCCTAGGAAATAGGCATCCCATTCCTTTCTCTTTCCAGGATTCCCCATTTACCAGAGCCAACTATCATCCATGGAGCAATCCGCAAAGGTTAGCGCACCCAGGAGACTGAGTAGGGTGGGGAGTCGAGCGGAGGGTCAAACGGAAAAACTGTCCTGTGTAGACTTGTTATCTCACTCTGACAAATGCTAACTGTGGTTCATTCCGAAGGTGGTCTATGGGAGTTTGGGCAGATGGTGTTCTAGGTAATGGATGGAGTCTTGGGATGCTTGGGCAGGTAGGTGTGGACGAGGAAGGGAGAAAGGCAGAAGTTGTGATGTACAAAGACTAGGAAGGCTAATGGTCCCCAGATTTTGCCTGGAGCTCCTCTCCACGGTGACACGCATACAGTCAGCTGGACCTGGCGTCCTGTCTCTCCCCAGACTTATCAACGGATCGCATCTCCACTCCCTCAATTACCTGTCTCCCCCTCCCCCTCTCCCTTCAAGGAGCCCTGGGCCTTGGCAGAGTCCAACCTCCTGATGGATTGAGCTGGATAACATAACAATTAATTAGCGCTCAGGACTCATCGATCAATGCACTGACACAGCTATAGAGTGACGAAACAATTTCCATTTGAGCGCCAAGGCTGCTTGAAGGAAGCAGAAAAGCAGGGTGGGGACCTCTGCCCACTGAGAGCATGTGGATCACCAGCAGTTAACAGGTGTCTTAGAATCGGACCGCTCACCTTCACCTCTGCAGCCGTGAAGGTGCCAGAGCTGACAGTGAGTGTCCTCACACTGTGGTCTGGTTTAACTGCGACAGGGGAATAGGCCAGTCTTCTCTGTGGGCCAATGAGCTGCGGGCAGGTATGTGTGCACATGCCCTTAGGTGCCTGTGTGTTTGCTCGTGTGTGTGTCTGGAAGGGGAGCGGGTGAAAGGGAAGAGTGATGAGGTATTGCACATCCCTGGTGACAGATACAGCACAAGCAATTTCTGTCACAGTGAGTCCCAGGAAGGTTGTGGGAGATAATACCCGAAGACATAAACGATGCCTCCATCAATGGGGAGCATGAGACAGAACAAAGGGGTAATATGCATATGGGTTCTAGATTCTCAAGTCTTAGGTGCCATCACCACATTCTGGAATTGCCATGATAACCTCCTGAGTTCCTCCCTGCCTCCAGTCTCTGCTCTTGGACACTCCAGCCACATTACTCTCTCTCTCTTTTTTTTTAGTTAAAAAAAATGTTTATTTATTTTGAGAGACAGGGAGAGAGAGAGAGAGAGAGAGAGAGAGAGAATCCCAAGCAGGCTCCATGCTGTCAGTGCAGAACCCAATGCAGGGCCCGATCTCATGAACCATGAGACCATGACCTGAGCCGAAATCAAGAGGCAGGCACCCAACCAACTGAGCCCCCCAGACACCTTCAGATTGGTCTTTCTTAAATTCTAATTTCATCCTAGCCATTAGCTTGCAAATACTACAAATTACCGATAGGTTTAAAACTTAGATGCCTAAGGCCAAAGATTTCTGAACGAGTGGACTGAACAATCACCTGAGGAACTCATTAAAAACTTCTGGGACCTTCCCCCAGCCCCTGAATTATGATTTAGGGGATCTGAGAGACCAGCTCCAGGAATCAACGCTTCAAAAGCATCCTGGACAATACTTCTGCAGCCGGAATCAAGACCATCCTCTGTCAATGTCACTGCATTTTCAGAGCTGCGCGTGGTCTAGGATTCCTTCGTCTCACCCAAAACGCCAGCACCTTGTATGGACTGGCTCCCCTCTGCCGCCCCCAACGCCCATCACCACCTCAGTGCTTTGCTCAGGAACATCTTCCACCTGGATTGCTCTCCTCCTTACTTCCCCCTCAAACCCTTCCAGTCCTTGAAGAGAAAACTCCCAGCTTCGTCTTCGTAAAGTCATTCCCAGGCCCTCCAGTGCACAGGGATGTCCTTGCCCTTCTGATAACTGATCATTTATTTACCACCACCCTTTGCCTTCGGTGCCTAATTACACATAGCCTTGCCTTTTTGCCTCTCTCTCTTTCCTTCGCTCTTTCGGAGATGATTCAAAACTTTTTCCTGTGAGGCACTTCTCCCCAACTATTAACGAATACATGGAACGTTTCTGGAGGTGGAGATCAATCACACTTCTTTCGTGTTTACCTTGAAGAAATACTCCCCGGGCTGGGCTCCTTGGAGGCGCGGGGACAAGTTTTTGAATGATGAATGAATGAGTAAATGAATCAAGTCTCGAGGCAGAAGAAATGGGCAAGAGGCCATGGTGATGATACTTGATTGCCTGTCCCACTTTCTAGTTTCTTATTCTTCACCCTCTTCGTGCCCAGAGTGGCAGATTTTCTGGGCCCGTAGCCAGGGTTGTGGGTTGTAATATTTTAGATGTGTCTGAGTGTAAGTGTGTGTGGAGGAGTAAGGCCCCCCTCCTTCCCCACCTCAGATCCAGCCCACACTTTCACTGCGTCTTGAGGATTCGTTGACCTTCTACTGTGACACCACCCTTTCAGTCTTGGTGGAATGAAGAAATCTGTGATTCCTGGCGTTAGGAGGCCGACTCCTCCCAAGGTGGCTGGTTCGCGCCCGTGACATTGTGAGGTCCTCCATTCTGTGCTCCAGTCCATTTCCCCCTCCTTCTCTCTGACTCGGTCTTCTCTTACGTTAGAAGCTTAGAGTCAAGGTCCCCTGGGTCATACCCCTGGGAGTCTGGCTTTGTGTAAGTGCCTCCCCAGTGGGTCTGCTCTGTTTCCCCACTCCTGGCAAGGACTTTAATTTTCCAGTCTGCCCTGGGTTGTCATGCCTACACAGGAAAACAACGTGTCCTCTGCCAGATTCACTTAAAAAGACAAACTTGAGGTTTCCCTGGGAGAGCTGCCTGCCACCTGCTGTGATCCACTTTTTCAGGACAGCTGGGACTCCCGTGAGCCCTGAGGCACCAGGGCTGTGTTTGTTCTGCTAGAGGGTTATTGCAATCACCACAAAAGGAGGATTTACCAGCGCTTCTGTTCCTTCCAGGGGACTAATCATCCTCCTGGCAGTAAGGACCCAAGCAAATCCCTGAGAGCTATTTAAATCAAATGCCTGGAGGGGCGCCTGGGTGGCTCAGTCAGTTAAGCGTCCTCCTCTTGGACTCTTGATGTGGGCTCAGGTCATGATCTCGCGGCACGTGGGATCTAGCCCTGCGTCAGGCTCTGCGCTGACAGCGTGGAGCCTGCTTGGGAATCCTCTCTCTCCCTCTCTCTCTGCTCCTCCCCGTCCTCCCAAAATAAATGAATACACATTAAAAAAAAATCATACCCATGGAAAATCAACCTTGGAATGCCCTGGGAGCAGTATGGGGTAGGAGTGTCAGGTATAAAATGAAGTGGATGTGGAAGATGGTGGGATGGCTTTGGCCAAGCTGGCACATCGGGTGGGACCTTTGAGGTTCCCTCAGCAAAGGGGGGGGGTGAAAGTCTATGGCAAATTCCAGACTCTCCTCACCCCCACCCACAGGCACCCCATCCTACAATTGCCCTACAATAGAGCTTGATCTGGGCACCCAACACATCTCCCGGGTGACACACAGTAGCTCAATATCGCAAAAGGCGACTCCAGTTAGAATAAGCAGAACGGAAAGACGATTGATATTTGGAGGGCATGCAGTCTTTTGGGAAACCCCAAAATATCCCAAATGAATAAAGTAGGTTACCAGAGGATCCGTGTCCATCCCGTAACTACTATGAGCTATGAGTGTATCTGACATAGTATCACATTTTTCTTTGAGAAGTGAATTTGTCTGTGTGTGTGTGTGTGTGTGTGTGTGTGTGTGATCTGGGTCCATTTGTAACTTTCGCATTTGTTCTTTACATTACCATACCAATTGAGGACACTCTGAACTTGGCATCTGGCCTGAGTAACCATGTGCATTGCTACCCCCAGCATAAATGGAATTTTTCTGTGTCTGGGCAAGGACAGTCACTTTTCCCCTGTCAGTTACCATGTGTTCTGTCATACACTTACTGTGCTAAGTAATTTACAAGCATCATGTCACTGAAACCTCACAGAAATCCTACGAGGTCATTCACATTTTAATCACTTTTTTGTGTTTATTTATTTTTGAGAGAGAGAGGGAGAGAGAGAGAGAGAGACAGAGCATGAGTGGGGGGAGGGGTAGAGAGACAGGGAGACACAGAATCCGAAGCAGGCTCCAGACTCTGAGCTGTCAGCACAGATTCCGATGTGGGGCTCGAACTCATGAGCGGTGAGATCATGACCTGAGCTGAAGCTGGACGCTTAACCGACTGAGCCACCCAGGCTCCCCAGTCATTCATATTTTATAGATGATACCAAGTGGCCCAAGATCACACAGCAAGTAAGTGGCTCAACTTGGATTCAAATTCACACATGGGGACTCCAAACACAGTGGTCTTGAGCTCTGCACTATACTGCCATTTGACTGCAACGTACAAATATGGACCCTTCTGCAGGACTGAGCTCCAAGGGGGATCTCAGTTCTTTGGGTTTACAAACTGGTCACAATTGGCTAATACTTGGGAGAAAATCTCATACGATTCCTGATCTATAGGGCCCTTTCTTCCACCCACCCCATGCACCTCTAGGAAGGCTGTCCCCGACTCAGCCCAGAGTAATGCAGCCCTTCCCCATTGATGGCCATCTTCTGGCTTCCCAATGCAACCCTTCTGTCATCCACCAAAAGGCCACCATCCCATCGGCACATACCGCTCAGCAGAAGCCAGCCACACCGCTGGGGACCCAGGAGATGGGGAGTTCAGGCAGGGAGTGCTCTCTTTCTGGGGACCGTCATGCAGAGCACTGCTTCCATTAATGAGGCATGATCCTCTAGCGAGCAGTGAACGGGCTGGGGGTCCTCTGCTGTCTCATGCCTGCTTTCCTGCCCATGACCTTCTTAGAACAGTCCCGGCACACAGCCTCGTGCTGGCCTTTCTGCTGACGTCCATTGCACCATTTCCCTTCCTTACACTCTGATCCTTTCTCCCTGTTGGCCATTTGCTCCGTTCTTATCCACCCTTCAAGGCTGAAAGATGACCTTGCCACCCCCCTCGGCTGCCAGTGATCTATCCACCCAGTGAGTTCTCTTATTCTCTGTAATTTCTTAGGGGGAGGGGGAGGCATGTACTGCTTTCTACATTTTGTTATCATGACATAGGTACATGCCTTGTTGTCTCTTCTAACACAGTGGGTCTTTGTGATGGCAAGTGATAGACCATTCACCTTTGCATTTCCCAAGTCGAGCAAGACAGCACTTGTGCTCAATAACCATCAATCGGATGAATACATGAGTCCACTATGCTGGGCACATGGGAAGATACAAAGGTAGATCTGACACAATCTTTGTTGCGCACAGTAGGTGTCCAATAAATGCTTTTGAGTGAAATAATAAATACATGTATATATGACTGCAGAGGGCACATCAATTATCTTGAAGATTTTCGTAGAGTATAATTAAGGAGGGCTTCATAAAGAAGGTCAATCTTGAACGAGGCTATAAAAGAGACGTCCTTTTTGGGCTGGGGGGATGGGAAATCGGAAGAGGGCACTTCCTGCATGTAAAGGAAGTCCAAGGACAAGGAGTGGGGGAGGAGCTAGCAGACCAGATGGTTCAGATTAGGCGGAAGGTGAGAGCTAGAGAAGGCAGAGATACCGGGGGGGGGGGGGGGGGGGGGTGGAATGAGGTTAGGTCACGGCTGTTTTTAATGACAGATGAAAAGGTCTCTGACTTTATCCTGAAAGGCTGTTGATTCCCACATAGGAGGGCGATATGACAAAAGCCTCGTTTCCTAAGGATGGATCAGTGGGAAAGACTAGAAGGAGGAAGGAAAATCCGTCCAGACGTGTTTGTTGCTAAATATTTGTGTCCCTTCAACATCCCCTTGTTGGAACCCTAACCCCCAGGGAGATGGTGTGAAGAGGAAGGACCTTAGGAAGGTAAGTAGGTCATGATGGTGGAGCCCTCATGAATGGGATTGGTGACTTACAAAAGAGACCCCAGGGAGCCCCTAGCCCCCTTTCTGCCAGGTGATGATACAAGAGGAGTTGGCCCTCTGCACCTTGGAAGGGGCTCATACCAGAACTCAACCATGCTGTCCCTGGTCTTGGACCCCCAGCCTCCAGAACTGCGAGAAACAAATCTCTGTTGCCTATAAGCCACTTAGTCGATGACAGTTTGTTACAGCAGGGGGACTAAAGACAGGAGGCTACTGTGGATTGCAGGCGGGAGGTTAGGGAAGCTGAATCAACTCTGAGATTCCTTCCAGACTGAGGTGGTCCCCCTGTTTAACGAGCAAAGGGCCACGTAGAAGATGTAAGGAGAGGTGGTGATAAATGCTTGATTCCATTTCTTCGCTGGGGGCCTCCCTCCTGCTGCTGGTTGGCTTGAGCACTTGTTGGGAGCAGACAAGGCAGAGCTCTACTGTGACGGTAACCACAGCCTGAGGCTGCCATCCACACTCAGACAAGCTCTCAGGTCCCACACGTTCAGCTGCACAGCCACCACATTAACCCTCATTAACCAGACCTGAGCTGCTCAACTGTTCACCAAAACTTCACAGTTGATCTTGTCATGGTCACAACTGCTCAAATCAGTTCCTAAGACAACGGGAAAGGCTTTATTGGCCTCCTGGGAATCCTGACCATAAGAACACTGCACTAAAAGAACAGCCATCAGCTGATATCCCCAATGGGGAAGAAAGGACAATCAGTAACTTCGCCATTTGCCCCGTCCAATTCCGTCATGAAGCGGGTGTTCTTGTTGGGTCGAGAACCATCTACCGCCATCAGAGTTGAACTCCCTTGCTACGAATCGTATCCTTGCTTTGTTGATGAGAAATTCACACACCACTTCTCTTCCTCCTGAGCAGGGAAGGCCTTCCGCAAAGAACATCTTAAATAAATGACTAGCCTTGACAATAGACATGCCAGCATCTGGTACCATGGCGTGCTGAGACATCCCGTCAAGTGTGATAAAGCAGAGGGCATCAGGGGACCCTGAAGGGGGCACTGACTTTGTGCGCTCACTTAATCGTCTCCCCAGGTCCCCGGGAGGATCTCAGTCTCCCCTCTGAAAACAGCTCCCGTCTTTACCGCCTTGGATTATTTAAAAACTATGTAATTGACGCCTGCGATCGTCGAAAGCCTAGAAAATGAAAACGAACTAAAGAAAGACATGTGTTTTTATCCCTCAGAAAAACAAGACATTGCCGCACCATGATTTTTCACTGATACGATACCGTGACTCTTTGTCAAAGTCAATCACGAAGGATCCTGTGACGTTTGTAGATGGTGGCTCAGCGGTCAGCCATAGGGACGCACCCTTATCGTTGCTGGTAGTTTTGGGGTCTTTTTAAAACCATTTCCCTTCGATCGTATTCAAGTAGATTCCATTTCAGTGGTGTTATAAATGGTACTTTCGATCTCTGCAGGCAGAACTCCCGTGCATGACTTTGATTGCTTTCCCAGGGAAAATTTCTAGACTCAGAATTCCTACATGAGAGGGAGCATGCAGTGTTTAAAATTTCGGTTTAATGTCTTCCTGGAAATCGTGTGCTGATTGATACTTCTTTCAGTGCTGAATGAGAGTGGTAGTGTTCATGTCCCCTCGCGCTGAGTATCCCTGGGTAGGGCCTTTTCTTTTGGCGGGGGGGAGTGAGTGGTTTTTGCCAAATCGAAAGGTTACATTTCATTGATTACTAGAGAGATTAATCATTAAAAAAATTGTTTAATGTTTATTTGTTTTTGAGAGAGAGAGAGAGAGAGAGAGAGAGAATGAGGCAGAGCACTAGTGGAGGAGGGGCAGAGGGAGAGAGGGAGACACAGAATCCGAAGCAGGCTCCAGGCTCCGAGCTGCCAGCACAGAGCGTGACGTGAGGCTTGAACTCACCAACCAGGCGATCATGACCTGAGCCGAAGTCGGACGCTCAACCGACTGAGCCACTCAGGCGCCCCAAGATTAATCATTTTTTAAATCAATTTAAATTCCCTTATGTCCGACAGGGGAAGTGCGTTTGATGTATGTTTGATAGTTTCTTGGGCTCATTTCTTCCCCTTTGGGATGATTAACTTATTCTTGCCCTCTTATTCAGTTTTTAAGAATTCCACCCATAAAGGATATCAATCCCCCATCCAGCCCCCTTAACATCTTCCCATTTTTAAAAAGTATTTGTCTTCTCGCTTCATTTTTTCTTGACTTGCGCCTATCCTAAATTCTCATGTGGTCACACTTCATCTGTATTTTGCTCTGTTTCGTCTGTCTGGCAAATTATTAACTTGCAATTCAGCAAGCAACTGCTGAGCAGAGACTCTGGCCCTAGTGCTGGGGTGTGCTCAAAAAGAGGCTTTCCGTTCCCAGGGGGCACGAACAGCGTTTCTCCTGTTCTTTTCCGGTTTCCCTCTTGGCAATTTTAATCTTCCATATACATGGAATTTATTGTTATGTCATGAGATAAGAATTTCATTTCTTTTAAAGTGGTTAACTATGGAGTCCAGGCAAGCTTTTCTCACTTTGATGCAAATTCATCTTAATCCTATCCCGAATAACTGCCTGTGGAGGAAGCCGCCTCGTGTAGTGCATAGGCTGTTTAGATTAAGGATAGGGAGGGAGGGTTGCCCGGCCAGGATGAACTCACATCCAGAAAAGACTCCGTAGTTCCGAGTGTTTTGACAGTAGAGGAGTTAACTGGGGGGAAACCAAGGCTTTGACTGGGAATCTATCCTATAAAATATTAAGCAGCAGTTGCATAGGAAAGAAAAAGGACAGCTAAGCCAGATGGGGTGAAGCCAGCCTCCCGGGGGGCTGCTGGCACTGGGATCTGTGGCCCGAGGGCATCTCTTTGGACTTGGACCCCAGCCGGGCGCTTCTGAAAGTCCCTGCTGCGGTCCCCGGGTCCCCGAGCTGTGCACCTAAGTACAGCGTGTTTCTTCCCAACAAATATCCGTGTCTCAGTGCCTTCCCTGTCGCCCCCGATTCACCACCTGCGCGATTCCACACTGTTTATTCTGTCTTTCTGGTACCTCTCACACTGTCTGAATCATGGCATTTTTATTTTGCCTTTAAGCATCTTAAGATATAATAGTGCAAACGCCCATGTGTATTTTCACACACGTGTGTATGTACACATTAAGTTTCACACATTTATGGTTCCAGAGGCTTTTTGCTACTGTTGTGTGAGATGAACAAATTTAGATTTTGGCTTAGAATTACATTATTATACTTATAGGTTAATTTGGGGGGTAATTGAAAATCTTCCCATTCAGGGACACGGTCTATATGTCCCATTTATTTAAATCCTTTATTACATGCCTTACTAAATATTTGTTGTCTTTCTTAGATCTTGTGCATTTTTGTATAATAACATTTATTTACAATGATTTCTTTTTTTTCTTTTACAGTGGATGTAAGTGCCTGGTTTGGTAAATACTATCAAGTAGCTGAAAATAATTTAGGGAGTGTTATAACTTAACCCCCAAAACGTGGAAGTAATTCCTTGGGACTTTACGATGCTTAAAGTTTTGTTTTGCTTCTTTCAGATTTTTAAAAAACTTTTTAAGCTTATTTATGTATTTGGAGAGACAGCCAGAGAGAGCGAGTGGGGGAGGAGCAAAGAGAGAGGGAGAGAATTCCAGACTCTGCACTCTCAGCACAGAGCCAAAGGCGGAGCTCGAACTCACAAACCATGATATCGTGACCTGAGCCGAAACCACGAGTCAAACGTTTAACCGACTGAGCCACCCCGGTGCCCCTTTAGATTTTATTTATTTATTTATATTTATTTTTAATGTTTATTTATTTTTGAAAGAGGGAGAGACAGATCAGGGGGAGGGGCCCAGAGAGAGGGAGACACAGATCCGAAGCAGGCTCCAGGCTCTGAGCTGTCAGCACAGAGCCCGATGTGGGGCTTGAATTCACGAACCACGAGATCATGACCTGAGCCGAAGTCAGATGCTCAACCGACTGAGCCACCCAGGCGCCCCAAGATTTTATTTTTAAGTAATCTCCACACCCAATGTGGGGCCCAAATGCATGACGAGATCAAAAGTCACCCATTCTACCAACTGAGCCAGCCAGGCACCCCTAAAGTTAATTTTAAAGTTCTTTACCTTAAGAACAAAGCAATGATGATAACCAGCAAACACACAGTTAACAAACAAACCTAGGTGTCTGCTTCCAGGGCTGTGTAAGGACCATTCTGCCGCATGGACTCCCGCCCCTCACTAGCTGCTTGACCTCCAGGTGAGATCCCACCTGCCTGGACCAGGCAGAAAGTGAATCCCACCTTCCTAAAAGAGCAGGTCTTTACCCGCCCCATGTCATATACCTACTCCTTTCCTGGACGCTTTACCCAAAGGATAAGCCGGCTTCTCACTTGATCAACTGTAGATTTGGGTTTCCCTAGACCAACAGTTCATACGAAGGATGGGGATACTACTCATGGCCAGTCCATCTCGACGTCTGGAGTACATCTTTTTGTTCTGTGAGGAAATCCATGAAGAAAACTAATAGACTACATGGGGATTTATGGACAGTTAATCAGTTAAGGATCAGGCTTTGGCGTTTCACATGTATTCTTGGTGCGGATGGAAATACAAAAACCATAATGCACTATTTCTATCGGACTTCGTAAAAACCTCCAGCTGAACGAGTTGGTTTAAATGTTGTCTTGTTTGTTACTGCTCTGGGTCCACAACTGGATAACTTGTCTACCTGCATTTTCACTCATACAGAGAGGAGAGGAGTGATCCTTCTCTCTATAACTGAATGCATTTTTTTATATTGCTTACTTTATTAGATTATTAAATTAGGAATTGCCTGATGGGAAAATTGGTCTTTCATAGGTAATTATTGCCAGAAAGAATGACTTGGACCCAGAGCTGGCGAATGATGGCCTGGGGGCCAAATCTGAAGTGTGCCTCTTTCAGAAATGAAGTTTTATTGGAATAAGCTACATTATCATTTACGTATCGTGTAGCACTCGTTCATACTGGAATGATAAGCTTGAAAAATTGCGTGAGACACCGTACATAAGCCTGCAAAACTGAAATATTACCTCTTTGGCCCTTCAAAAAAAAAATGTTTGCTAACCCCTGACATAAGTCACCTTCTCAAGTCATAATTTTTCATAGGTAGTCCCTAATTCTTACCCGGTTTACCTAAAACCTCATGCAAGTTAGTTTATTCATTTTGCAAATTGCTTGATTCCCGAAAAAGAAGCAGGACAGGGCGATGTTCAAACCAGAAAGTCTGTGTTGAGAGTTTTACTTTTGCTGGGGTGGGGACATGGCCAAACGTGTTTCAAAAACCCTGCAGGCTAAAATGGTTTTGTCCCTGCTATGTGGGACACAGGCATGACACTGGCCGCCCGCCCGTACCCATGTGAAGCAGGTGGAAACCAACGGTGTCCATGGGGACAGTCTGTGGGCACATCTTGGACTCAGGTCTGTTGTAAACATGAGGCTGTAGGTAAAATATACAAGCCATCGACTCATCTCGGTATTCGAAACCACACCTGGGCCAACCGAGTCAGCAGAGAGCGGGGAGCTGACGGCACCTGACTTAGGGCGACCGACCCTGGCTCTGATGCCCTCCGTCTACAGAAGGTTGTTCTGTGGTTCAGCCCCATGAAGCTCATCATTTAAGATAACCTCATTCATTACATGGCAATAGCCCCTTCGAGGAAACCGCGGGGAGAAAGGAGCTCAATCTTGACACCAAGAAGCATACCTCTCTTGGCTGAGGGACATAACTCCTTCTTAGGGACATCATAAATTGTGTACCCCAGAAGATTCTGCCTCTCTGGCTGGCTGCTGGAGTGGCCAGATCAAACCAGCAGGTGAGTAAACAAAGGAGCTGTATGGTTTCGCTTCATTCCTGCCTCTTGTCCCTTGCTCGTGTCTTACTGCCTCTGACCTTCGAGTCCTTTTCTGCTTTTGCAAAACTCCTCCGATTCCTTCTGAGACAAGGGGAAAAACAGGTGAACCACAAAAATGAAGGGGACAGCGACGACACAAGCCTGCTCGGTTTCCACGTGTTAGACGCGAGAGAACCTTCCACACCTCGTTCCAGGGCTCTGGAACGTGTAAGGAGTTCCTTTGCAACAAGGTGATCGAAAAGCAATGAGAGCTAAACCATCTCTAACTTCTTTTCTTTTAAACGCTTTTTTTTAAACGTTTATTTATTTTTGAGAGACAGAGGGAGGCAGAGCATGAGCAGGGGAGGGGCAGAGAGAGAGAGAGAGGAAGACACAGAATCCGAAGCAGGCTCCAGGCTCCAAGCTGTCAGCACAGAGCCCGATGTGGGGCTTGAACTCACAGACTGCGAGATCGTGACCTGAGCCGAAGTCAGACGCTTAACCTACTGAGCCACCCGGGAACCCCATAACCTCTTTTATTTTAAAAAGGGAGATTGGGGCACCTGAGTGGCTCAGTCGGTTAAGCGTCCGACTTCGGCTCAGGTCACGATCTTGCAGTCCATGAGTTTGAGCCCCGCATCGGGCTCTGTGCTGACTGCTTGGAGCCTGGAGCCTGTTTCAGATTCTGTGTCTCCCTCTCTCTCTGACCCTCCCTCGTTCATGCTCTGTCTCTCTCTGTCTCAAAAATAAAATAAACGTTAAAAAAATTAAAAAAAAATAAATAAAAAGGGAGATTAAAAAAAATTCATATCATAGAAGTAATATTGCAAAACATTCAACAATTACACAAGAACAAGTAAAACATAATAATAATTTAAAAAAACTAGGTAGAAGCCCACTCCTCAGAGAATTATCTTGCTTCTTACAACATGTCAGTCATCTGTTATCCATATCTGCCTGCCTCTTTCAGGACACTTTCTTTTCTAATTCTGGACCGTATCAGTCTATAGAAGGAAAAAAAAAAAACAAACCCAACCCAGCAACTCATCTTTCTAGAAACTTCTTGTTCTGCCCACTTTGCCAGAAGCTACTGTCTGATGATTTTAGGTGTTGCCGTTTTATAATTGAAGAGACAGGGGCCAGTCTCTTTCTCGGGAGTCTTGGGGCCCTGTGAGCCACACGGCACAAGTGTGGCCCCATCATGTGGCTCAAGCTAGAAGGTCCGCACGTTGTTTTCCAAGGGCTCAAGACTGTGGGGCTGTTTCCTTGTAACCCCACCCAGTAAACAACTGTATGGAGAACAAGCAGATAAGCACGAACAGTTTATACCTCGAAGCATCCCGCTTTCAAAGGATGCTTAGCCGGTGGCTACAATGTTGACGTCTTGCTCAAGGTCTTAGCAAACGCTGGCCTCCTGTCACTCAGGCACATCCACCTGCCTGGCTTGCAAAGAGAGGCCTCCGCCCGCTTCTGCAGTGATCTTTAGGCATTTTTATTCAGCTATGCTTTCGGGTGTTTTGTCAGACTCCCCTTGCAGACTCTAATCCTCTCACAGGCGACGGGAGGAATACATCGCCAGAAACGAACGCAGCAAAGCAGCAGAACCCTAGTGCAAAGACAGCAAATCCAACCAGAGCAAACAATGCTTTCCTCCCTTTTCTCTCTCTCTTCTTTTTCTCTTTCATCTCTCAAAACTTCCCTACTCAGCTCTAGAACGTGCCCGTCTACGTCATCTGGGCTTGCTCAGGCTGGGTCAGAGGTGCCCAGAAAACTTACCACCCAAGTTTTTTAGAGGCTCAGAGAGCCTTCGGCGTCAGTATGTGGGATGAAACCAGTTTAAACATCTGCTGAGAGACTGTGTTTAAACGTTGGTAAGAATATTCTTTACAAAAAAAAAAGAAAAGAAATTCTATTCAAGCAAAGGATACAACTTGTTTTGGAAAATGGCTCTGAAAACAGGGAACGTGAGGCAATCTGTGATCTCAAGTCACGCCTGGGAACTTGATAAGGCAAAGAAGCTTCTGGAAGCCTCTGTGCAAAGTATTGTGGCATGCAACTCCGTATAAAGATGTTCTCGCTGAAAACACTTCACAGGGACGAAAGAACAAAAGCACAGTCTGAATAATATGAAATATGCCATCTACTAATGAGACAGATGCCAGTTCTGATCCTGGGCTTTTAAAAAAACTTAGTGTAAAAACTACATCTGTCTCTCTCCCTCTTCATTCCTCCTCTGCTGTCTTTTCAAAGAGACAAAAGATAGGCAAGGAGAGAAGAGGTAAAGTCTGCTCGCTTTCTTTGTAACTACTTTTTATTTATTCATTTTTATTATTAAAATTTTTTTGTAATGTTTATTTATTTTTTTGAGAGACAGAGCGCAAGCAGGCAAGGGGCAGACAGAGAGGGAGACACAGAATCCAAAGCAGGCTCCAGGCTCCGAGCTGTCAGCACAGAGCCCGACGTGGGGCTCGAACCCAGGAACCGTGAGATCATGACCTGAGCCGAAGTCAGATGCTTAATCGGCTGAGCCCCCCAGGTGCCCCCGCAATTACTTTTTCAAAAGCAGCCGTTACAAGAAAGAATCTCTAAAAGTTTGTAGCCAGCAACTCTGAAATATCAGCTGCAAATATTTTTGAAGTCAGGCTGATTTAAGCCTCAAATCCCAATGAGATTTTGCCTAAACTAAGAATGAGGATACGGTGATGTTAGGGATTTGTAAAATGGAGATAACCAAATAAATACTCGATGTTATCGGAAGCTTACTTTAAGTGCAAAATGTATACTTAATCATGACCCTCAAAAACTTGCTTTGAAGGGTCACATAGCCCACCGGTTTATGTTGTCTGAGCTCAGCAGACCAGTGTTAATAAAGAATTCAATTTTGTGAGTAAATAAAAATGGAGGAGAATTCGGGACTGCAAACTTCCAGAGGGAGACCAGAAAAATCTTCATCTAAACCCAAGCTGTACAGCCAAAGCATCGTGTCCCATGAGGACCCTGCGCCCCAATCTGTCATCCAAGGATTTATCAAGTGTATCACGCGTGTCCCAGGGGAATGCTACCAGAGGGTCTTGGGAATACGGTGGCGAATCAAGTAGACACAGTCTGTACTCATGGGGTTTGGGATCTATTGACAGAGACAGACGAGAATGAGTTAACAAACGGGAATAATTGCTAGTGGTGACAGAGTCTAAGAAGATAACCACGAGACATAAGGGATAGATGACAACAGAAAGCAGTGCTTATTTAGTTTGGATGATCAAGGAAGGTGTGCCACTGTGAAGGGATGACGTTTATGCAGAGATCTTACGGATGAGAAGGGCCAGCCACGGACAGGGACATGCAGTGAGGAGGAGGAAAGCAGAAGGAAGCATGTGTGTGTGCCCGCATGTGCAAAGGCCCTGGGGTAGGAAAGAGTTAAGCTAAACCGAGCACAAACACAGATGAGAAGCTAAAATGACTGGTGGTGGCCAGAATACGGAGGCTGAGGGCAAGGGGTTGGAGAGACCTGAGATGAGGGTTGAGAAGAATCAGTCGGGACTTCGGAGCAGTAAGAAGGCTTCTGCAACAACCTGGCTGAGAAAAGACAGTGACTGGTACTCCAGGGATAGTGGGCGTGGAGAGAAGTGGACAGATCCAAGATGCAAGTCTGAAGGGGGGGGATTAGGATCTGCGAATGCATTAGACAAGGGGGATGAGGAAGTGAGAGAAGGTAGATATACCCCTCAAAGGGGAGCAGCTCAACCTTTGCTGAGATGGGAATGAATGGTGGACGCACAGTGGAAAGCTGCACTCCGAGCTCAGTGAGTGCGAGGTGCCCGCGAAACACTGCAATGGCGAGGCCAAGCAGGCACTGGGGTTGACAAGTCTGGAGTTGAGAGGAGAATCTGGGGCTGGCGATGGATGGGGATTCTGAGATCGTGCACACGTGGACGGCACATAGAACAGAGGAGGCGAGTGTCCCTGGAGAAAGGTGTGCATACACAGTGGGGAGACAGAAGGTCCAGGAGAGAACCAGGAAGCCTTACCCTTCACCCTGAACCCCGGAGCCCGACAGTGCGACGGGCCATCAGGAGGAGGACACAGAAGAGTGTGGTGTCATGGAAAACCAGGGAGGCAGGGCACGTCCGGGAGCGAGCTTAGCCTCATAGGAGCGCTTCGCTCGCTCCCTGAGAACTGGATGTGTCATCGTGCATGTCAAGGTGACCTTGGCTGGAACAGGTTTGGTGGAACCAAGGAAGCAGACCCAGGGTGGTTGTGAGTTGAGGCACACACACAGCGGGTTGCGGTGGAGACAGCAGGTGTATACAGCTATCACTATTACTGTTTTAAACTGTGCTAAATGAGCGTGACAATACGATTGACCATCGTAACCACTCTGAAGCGCACAGTTCTGCGACATCACGCACACTCGCCGTGTTGTGCGACCGTCACCCCCATCCACCCCCAGAGCTCTTTACATTTTCCCAAACTGGAATTCTGTACCAAGCAAATAACCTTCCATTCCTTCCTCTGCCCCGGACCCAGGCAACCATCTTTCTACTTTCTGTCCCTATGAATTTTAGAAGCGGGGGGTGGGGGGGATCCCACGGTATCAGTCCTTGGGTGAGTTCTGGCTAGTTCTGGCTAAGTGCACTCGGCATCACGTCCTCGAGGCTCACCCGTGTGGAAGCACCTGTCAAATGCCTTCCGACACACCGAACGTATAGACCACACTTTGTGGTTTTCTACGGATGAACACTTGGGTTCTGTCCACTCTTGGCTGCTGAGAATCGCGTTCCGTGCGCATGGTGCGGACAGACGCCTCTTGAGTGGGTCAACGGGGCTGGGAGTTGGGGACCGGGGGAGGGGTCATGCAGGCAAGAGACCGCTTGCTTTTGCTGTGGTCGTTGTTGTTGTTCCCCAAGCTGAGAGAAACCAGAGCGTGTCTGCATGCTACCGGGGTGATTCTGGGGGGAAGAAGAGGCAATGCTGTGCAGAAAGGACGTTGCAAGAGCAGGTGGGAGAAGGAGGACGTGGCTGGACCTTCCTCTGTTGGAGAGAAAGAAGGCACGAGGCTTGACCTCAGATGCAACCCCTTTAGCCGCGTTGACAGGGGAGAGCTAAGGCAGCCCCCTTCAAACGGCTTCAGTATTCTCCCTGAAGTCTGAAGCAAATTTGTCAGCTGAGAGCCGAGAAGAAGGGATGGTGTGGGAAGTTGAGGGGAGGGAGAGAAGGTAGGAAATGATCCCCTTAAAGGAACATTTCTCCATGCCCTGCTCCCTCCCCTGCACGGGGGCTGCGAGGTCACTGGTCTCAGGTGGGTCCTGAGAGTCTGCAGCTTTAACTGGAGTTTAGCTTGAAAACGACATTGTTTTCCACTACGGTTTACTTTGCGGTGAGTATAACTAACCTTGCAGTTAGTTATAGTTTAAACTCCCCAGATGATTCTAATGTGCCACCCGGGGAGGGGAGAATGGCAGTCTCAGACTGGCAAAGCCAGCTTGTTAGAGAAAGATAATAGGATCGCTGGGGCCGTCGGACCCCGGTTTGCGATGCGTGCTCATAAATTTCAAGTGGAAATGAGCCTGTACAGATTACGATGTGTGTGTATGTTTCCTAGCTCCACATATTAAAGCCCTGCAAACCTCTGTCTTGAGCCTTTTTCCCTTTGAAAAGTACTCCTTAAAGAGCCCGTCTATTCCTCATTGTCGACTCTACCAATGACAGTAAGAGCTAAAGCCAACATGTGCCAAACGCTGTTCTAAGCATCTTAACGTCTACTAATCCCTCCGGTCCTTGCAACATCAACATCTCTGTTTTACGAAGAAGTGAATGAGGCGCAGAGGTAAAATCGGGCGGCCGGTATTCACACAGGTGACTGTGCGACCATGGTGGGAAATGAGACCAGGAAAATCTAGGCTTGGAACTGGTGCCTGGACGGCACCACTGGGTGCAAATCCTAAACGAGGCACCTCCAGCCACACCCTTCCCAGGGCACGAAACAGAGAAAAACAGAATCAACGAGAGTGCCGTTGTGGGGAGACATGTCACGGGTCGGAAGAAATACTTGGAGAAACGCTCTGGCGAGGAGGAGATCCCACAGGGCTCATGGGAGTGGCCGTCAATGGAGGGCGGACTGGGGTGCTGCTGGACCAGGTGGGGGACCAGTAGGGTGAGTCGGCACATAAGTGTGTCTGAGACAGACTTTGCAACCTTACTCTGCACGCTCCCACCCAATATGATGCCCCCTGCCACTCATGCCACTGGTGTTAGTGGATTATTTCAGGGGAACGTGACCGGGGGCTGTGGTCCATGCCAAGACTCAAGGAGCGGGGCGCAGGCCACAGAGAAAGGCAGTTTTGTTTGGGTTTGATCCCTGGGGCGCAGGCTACGTTTTCAATGGCCTCATGGCTACTTGCACAGGTAGGCTCGTTAAATGCAGAATTACCTCCCCAAACCTCCATGCCACTTTCTCTTTCTGGCTTCTAGGTTCCTGTTAGCGGGAGCAGATTCCCAGCCCCAAAGACCGGGCAAATCTCCGCACTCCCTTTGAGCACAATGTCTTCACCAGAAGGTATTGAGTTTGGGCTGGTCTTGGCTGTAGCGGGAGTAGGGAATGGGAGATTTTTATCAACAGTATGAAGGTTTAGAATGAGCATCCGACCAAGATCCTGTGAGACATCCTTGCAGAGCCAATCCCTTGGCTGGGAATAATCCCAGTGGTGCCTTTCCTAAGCCATTTATCCAACAAGCATGGACAAGTACGGGTAGCCACCATTTTGATGGGCTTAGTGGTAAGATAGACTCCCACCGGCTCCCTTGAACAGATTTTCAAACATTCAGCAATTTTGCAAGCTGGCTGTTAGTTAACCCATGAGCAGTTCCAAATTAGTCATAATGGGAAGGTCTACACCATGGAAATCAGCAAATGTAAATCAGGGTTCCCTCTCCAAGTTGCCCCTCACCCTGGGCTGGTTTCCCAGCACGTTACCGAATGCCTGGTTGTGATAAGGCGCTGTTAACATCCATTTGGAACCTAATCCTTATTCCGTCCCCCTGAATGAGCTCCCAGGAGGTTGACTGTATTGTCAAGGTCATTTGGCTGGTGAGTAGCAGGACCAGAATTGGAACCTAGCATCTTAAACTGAAGATGGTGTGGAGTTAGACCCTGAGGTACTCCACGAGGCGTCCTGGCAGGCATCTGCCGCCGATGCCTGGGCTGGCAGGGCAGGTACCTCCAGAATTTTCTGTCAGAGATCCTTACGGTGAAGGTTGGGGCTTCACTTCTGAGGCAACGTGATGCTTGAGGAAAACGCTCTGGTGTTCAGCTTATAAAAAGATTCCTAATTATCAGCGTGCAACCCTGGAGGGAATGATGGGGACTTACAAGCATTTTCATGCTAATGTCTAGGATGATGTCATAACATTTAACGATCTGTCTTTGGAGAGAATCCCCGGCACTCCCCTGAGCTCTCTCAGTTGGAGAGATTAAAGATTAACAGACAGCTCTGGATAAGGGGAGTTTCAAAGCACACGGCCAGAGTAGAAGTCTCTGCACCATGAAGAAGTTGAAGGGAAAAATGGTCTTCCTTGAGGATCGGGAGGTCCGGACTAAGGGAGATGCAATGTGTGTTGCAGGTGTCCCATCACCTGGGACCCCTTTGCTGAGCTGGTGCATTGATCCCCCCCCCCCCCCCCCCCCCAGCTCCTGGGATGATTTTCCTGGTGAGGATCCAGGCCCCCGTGTTAGGAAGTGCCAAGGTGGGGGCAGCCTTCAGCCAATGTCTGACTGACAGGGGGGTGCGCGAGGCCAGTCCTTTGGTCTCAAGGTGTGATCAACACTCTGCACTTTGTGCTCCAGGGTTCTCCATGGGGCAGAAGCCCATCTCCAGCTGGGCCCACATCATTGCCTGGCTTCCTTCCCCCGCTCCGCCCTCCTTCCTTCACTTCCATTTCCTGAGAAAAGCCTCTCGATACGACTCTTGCCCAAGAACTCCACCGCCCCAGCCCCAGCTTCTAAGGGACCCAACCTTAGGTGGGAAATTCTTCTATTGTGGCATCCAAGAAACACACAAAGTCATGGTGGCTATTTGGGGCGTCTTCTAAGGGTTTTCCTGGCAATACCGCTCTCGCTTCCCCTTGACGCGCCTGTAGAAGGATTTAGGGGAATTCTGGATCTTTCTACTGAGACTTCCCAGTCCCTGGCAGGGACGTCAGCCCCTGCTTGCTGTGGTCTCTAAAGGAGGTCCACAGAGCTCCGTGTGGCATCTTTGCAGCTCCCTGAACTACCCAAGGGACTGGCCCTCCTTGGCCTCTACATCGCCCATTCAAAAGCACAGGGAGAGGCAAGGATGTGGGTGCGCACTGTTCGTTTGGGGGGACGGCCTCTGGAATTGAGCCAAGGAAAGAAAACAAACCTTGTATTTAAGGATGTGTGACCGAGGCTGCTGCTCTGTGCTGTAGGACGCGTGCTCCATGCAGGGGGCTCCCGAGAGATGTGTGGGTGCCTCCTGGCACCACCCACTGGGGGGGGAGGGCTCATGTGCCGGCTCCCACCCTCGCTGGCTGACAGTTAACCCCGGGCATGTTAACTCTTTTGTGTTTCTGGGCTTCTGCCACATCAGCTAAGGACTTAAGTAAAGCCCGAAGATGTGTATACAATGGATGCTGTCCTTGTAAGGGAGTCCAAGGTCAAGTGGAACCGTCCCCTGAGCTGAGGCTGAAAAGGCGAGAGCAGCCAAGGTAGCAGAGAGGTCTGCCCCGGGCACCCACCTCCTCATTTCAAAGCTTCTTAAAAAATTCCAAAAAGGAGGACATCATTAGACCTGGTGACTCACTTGCCCTTGCCTCACTACTGTGTTCTCTCAGACACCGGCAGAAGCCCACATTTTTGTGTCTGATGCCTGAAACGGGGTAACTTGTCAATATGCATGTACTGGACACGGGGGCAATAACACAAACCAACATATGAAACTTTCCACCAGGGCGTGAGGCACGGGTCAGATCGCTTCAACAAGATGAACGGCGGACAGGACAGCAAGCTGTGCTGGACATGGCTGGACATGGACAGAGCTGACCGTGAAGAAGTCAGGGTCACGTTAGCCACCAGCATGAAGTCCAAACGGGCCGCACCCACCCGGGCGCCAGCCGGGGGGTGGGGGAGGGGGAGGGGAGACAGGTGCATCGGAGTTGGAAGCCAGCCAATTTTCACATCCTGTCACCTACTGTCCTTCCTTGTTCAGGCTCTGCTTCTGAGAGCTCCGGCTACTTCTCTAGCTGGCCTGAGGGAGAAACCGTGCTGGAGAGTCCAGCAGTTGTCTGCTTTGCCTGACAGTTATATTTCTTGTCGCACGTAGAGAAGCTGGCTCTTGGGCGAATACGCCCAGGTCTCTTGTGAGTTTGGTTACTGTTAGGTGAGCTCGTTGGGGATCAGCTCTGGGGCATTCATGGGACAGAGCTTCTGGATAGGGAAAATGGATTCTTGACTCCAGACAGGAGTGAATTCATCAGCATCCGGGAGAGCCCTGGGAGTCAGCTGATGGCATCCTCATAGGGACCTGCCTCCAAATTTCTGTACTTATTTGGGGAAGGGCAGGAGAAGAGCAGGCTGAGGGAGCAGGCATATTGCCTCCATGGAAGATGCGAGAGAATTTATGTAAGACAGCTTACAGGATCTGTTACCCAGACATGTGGTCTTGGTTAAAATGAGGAATTTTTTTTAAATGTGTATTTATTTATTTTGAGAGAGAGAGAGAAATCGCAAGCAGGGAGGGGCAGAGAGAGAGGGAGAGAGAGAACCCCAAGCAGGCCCCGCACTGTCAGCACAGAACCCAGCACGGGGCTCGATCCCACAAACCGTGAGATCGTGACCTGAGCCGAAATCACGAGTCAGACGCTCAACAGCCACCCAGGCACCCTGAAAATGAAGAATTTAATAAGCAATAGCTCACTTAAAAGTTAGATGTTTTTACATTAACAGGGACCTCACGGAAGAAATACTAGAAACATGTTTGACCCATTAAAGGTGATTGATAAATACTTGTTGAATAAACAAAATATAATTGGCCAATGAATGTATGAACAAAAAATACCCAGCCTCAGTGATCAGAGAAATATCTCTGAAAACATCAATGAGATTGACTTTTCCAGGTACTCTTAGATTAAAAAAGGTAAGAGAACACATAGAGCATGAATAAAATAGCACATATTTCTTGGGAAAGGAAAGGAAACAGGTACTTTTATAATTACTACAAAACTCCTGGAAATAAACCCAGTAATATGCCTTAAAAATCTAAAAAAGATATATAGACCCTTTTGCCCAGCCATTTCCTTAATAGGAACAGAGACTAAGAGAATAGTCAAGCCAACTCACTGCAAAATTGTTGGTAATAGCAAAAACTTGGAAACAACCTTAATGTCCAAGAAGAACAGATCAGTTGAATAAGATAGAGAACTCTAAGCAAAGAAATGCCATGTGGCCTTTACAACTCATAATATAGATCATTAACAAACTTCTATATGTTAAGTGAAACAAAAAAGCAGATTGGAAACAATATAATAAACTATGATTCTCTCTTTTAATTATATGAATAATTTGCATGTAGAGAACAGTCCCGAAGGATATATAATAAAAGGTTACCTTTGACTGATAGGATTATTAGCATTTTTTTTCTTTTTTGACTAAGGCATGGTTTCTTATTTTTAGTTTAGACAGAGAGAGCATGAGCAGAAGTAGGGAGAGAGAGAATCCCAAGCAGGCTCCACACCGAGTGGGGCTCGATCCCATGACCCTGGGATCATGACCTGAGCTGAAATCAAGAGTCAGATGCTCAACCGACTGGACCACCCCGGTGCCTCTCCCCCCCCCACCCCGACTAAGTCAATCTACTTATATTGTTTCAACAGCAAACAGTTATTTATATTTAAACAATTAAGGGAACTTAAATTTTGCCAGTTTCTAAAGGGACTTGATTGGAAGTTTGAGGCGTGGACGCACAGCTACAAAGTTCAACAGGTAAGACTGGGAAAGAATTGGTCCAAGGCCTGAAGGAATGAGCTGTTGCAGGCAGGAAGCGTGTGGTTATTGTCAAGGGGTGCTGCGTTTATCTGTGAGCGTCCTGGGAGCACAGGCAAGTACCGGAACAGCAAGACTGTTTTTATTTGCCTGAGAAGGAAGGCAAACTGATCTGAGGGCCACGTTCCCCCAGGCATGAAAATGACACAGGATATATAGGTCCTGAGGCCACTAGATAGATCACGCAGGTAGTTATTCCTTATCACACAGATTGTCACAATCTTGCTCAAGGAGAGGCGTTTTCAATAGAACTTTCTGTAAAAACAGAGGGTGTGACACTAAATTGTCCTCTGAAATCACCGAGCGTTCAAATCGGACAGAAGCAATCTCAGGGATCAATCATTTCCAGATGAAGAAACCAAGGGTCAGAGCGGTGAGGGTATTCGCTCAGTGAGTCAGAGAAATGGGACTAGAATTCGTGTCTCTTGATTCCTGGCGTCGTGGTCTTTTTAACCACACCCCAAAGTCTCCATCCCTCGTGCCTCTGGCTTATCTGTGCATTCAGGACCGGACTGGCTGTCCAGATCAGGGTCTGGAAGTCAGGAGTCTCGTCTGTCCCCCGTATCACCTGCATAGCCCTTTGCACGCAGAAGGCGCTTGAGGCGGGCTTATGGATTTACAGTCGCTGAGGAGAGCAGGCACAGGACTGTAAATTAAGATGGTTTTCCCGTTGGATAACTTTTTTATATTTTTAAATAAGTTTTATAATTTTTGTATAATTTTACATAGCTTTGAAAGTGTAGGTAATATTAAGGGTTGATGCTAACAAGTATGACAGCACTAACTGATCATTTATGAAACCCTGGCTAAGCTCCAGGTTCATTTCTTCTTCTTTTTTTTTTAATTTTTTAAACGTTTACTTAGTTTTTGAGAGAGAGACAGAGACAGAGCACAAGTGGGGGAGGGATGGAGAGAGGGAGACGCGGGATCCGAAGCAGGGTCCAGGCTCTGAGCTGTCAGCGCAGAGCCCGATGCGGAGCTCGAACCCACAAACGGTTGAGATCGTGGCCCGAGCCCAAGTCGGATACTCAACCGACTGAGCCCCCCCAGGCGCCCCAGTACCAGGTTCATTTCTAAGCACTGTGCATCTCCTTTCAAAGTCGCGGCCCTAGGAGATGGGGGGGAGGGGACTCTTTCTCCCTCCACTTAACAGATGAGAACACTGAGGCACAAAGCAGGAAATTAACTTGTCTGAGGTGACACGTTTAGAAGATGGCAGAGCGGGGGCACAAACAGAGGCAGGATGTTCTAGAGCCCAATGCTTAGCTACCTCCCCGGTGCCCACTCCCCGCAATAGCAAGAATGATAATGCCTGCCATGTGGGGAAGCCAGTTTTCGTGGGCCAGGCCCTGCGCTCGGTGAATCCTAGCATGCCGGTGAGATCCCGCTGTCTGCATTCGATTGGGGGACAGATGTAAGTTAGTCACCCCAATCCAAGAGAGCTGGTCAGCGGTGGCACGTTGGACTGAAATCCACGTCTCTCCAAATGCCTGTGCTGTTTCTACCCTGCCCTGTACAGGAAACCAGAGCCCCCTCCCTGCCCAACGTTGGACACATTCTGAACCTCTGCGCGGCAACCAGGCTGGCTGAGCGAGGATTTGTACTCACCTCTCCGGTGGATCCCAGAATTTGTGGCTTAAGAATGACCTACAAGCTCATGGGCTGTGGGCCAAACCCATCGCTTGGCAAGGTAGATCGGGTGGATGTTTCTGGCTCTCTTGTCCAATCCAGGAAAGCCTTCAACCGAATCAAGAGTAGAAGCTGATGCTCTTCTCCACCTCCCACCCCACCCAGGGCTCACTGACCACTCAGGCACTCACTTTAGTGGGTGGACAGGTGACGCTACAGTGTCCTCCTTGGGGACCTGGGGAGGTGGGGGGGGAGGGAAGGCTTCCTGCTCTGTGCAAGCTGCAGACAGGAAGCATCAGTTTCCCCTTCATGTGCTTTTATGTCCCCATATGTTGCCCTCCTCTCCTCGCCCACGTCCTACCCCACGTCTGCCGCTTCCTTCACGGAGCCCAGCTTTCAAAGCTTTTCTTCCCCAAGAGGTGAGTGATCAACCCTTTCCTCCACCCGGAGCAACGCGCACACAAAGCATCCTTCGAAGCTGTCCGTGCACCCTCCTCCTGCCACACTGGCTTCCTCTCCCTCTCCCCTCGAGTGGCAAACCCCCATCCAACACACCCCGTTCTTGCGGGGGAAAGTCTAGCCTGGAGCTTCTCACTGTGGATGGCCAGGCGTCAATGCACAAGCTCTGGTCTCTCTTAGGGCAGCTTGGATGATCTAAAGGGGTGGGGTTTGCAGGCCAGACAGCGGCTGCCCCAAGGTGGGAGGGAGGACATCTCTGCGGAGCCAGTGAGCGGCGCCCCTCAGATGTGGAAGGTCACGTGTTCTCCTTACACCCCCGAGAAGTGGCCTCAGGCACTTCCAAAGCTCTCTGAACCTCCCTGTCCCCCGGCATAGTTATGGGGAGCCTCCAACCAGATGGCAGAGGCCGAAATGCTTTGCAGACGGCGAAACCCTGCGCAGGTACGTGGCCGCGTGCGATGCTGTAGTCAAAGACGGGGGTCGGCCTTTTGGGTGAATTTGCTCAGACTGGGTTTCCCACGCAGGGTGGCTAATGGGCTTGGTGTGGGTGGGGTGGGGGTGGGGGAGTAAAATCCAGCCGTTAAGCAACTCCTGTCCATGCCCGGGGATTGTATACACTTCCAGCTACAGAACTGGGCTTTCCACACACAACTTTCATCTGGATGACCTGAGAGTCTGAGCTCGGGTAGGCATGGAGTCTGAATGCCGCCCCCGACCCCCGCCCGCCCAGCCTTATGAGGGTCAGTCAATGCTTTACGCAGTCAGACCTTCCTGGGAAGGATTTTAAGATGGCACCATTGTCCCCTCCAGGTATAAAGTCGTGTCCCCCAGGGCTCATTACTCCTACAAATGAGAACAATGGGTTCAGGACTCTTTTAATGATACTCTGGCAAATGAGGGCCTCACGGAGACTTACTGTGATCTGATCACCTGGAAAGGAAATTCTCTCAGAGAGGCAAGGAGCCGGGGGGCTGCAGGAGAAGCAGGGGAAGGGCTGTAGGCTCCCACACACGCTTGGCGGGGGGGTGGGAGGTGGGGGGGATGGTGTGGGCAGGGAGAGGATGGTGGGGACCATGGGATGGATGGAGCAGATATGGGGCATATGTTGGGGATGTTCCGAACTGGGGAGAACATCAGTTCTCCCATCCATCAGGATGGATGGGCTCAAGGGTTTCCATTTTTCATCCAGTTGTTTTGGCCCAAACCTGGGAGTCATTCTAGATTCTTCTCCTCCTCCTACCCCACCTCCCATCCGGTTTCTCAAAGTATAGGCTGTTGGTGTAAATGGCCCATTTCTGGAGGGCCAGCATTCTCCTATGGCTCCTGCTTGTGCTCAGAATAACACCCACAGTCTTTAGTTTGGTTTACAACACCCAGTCTCCTTGGGCCTCGTCTTCTTCTCTGAACCCCACTGCTTCCTTCCTCTCATTCCCACCAGAAAGCATGTGTCCATGGCGTTCCTCTGCCTGGCATCCTCAAGTCTGACTCTTCCCCACCATCTAGCTCCAGGCACACAGTTTCCTTCCTCGGGTGGGTTTCTCTGACCCCCTATGTAGAGTGTGCACCATATCACCCATTTGTATCCTGTTGCCTTGGGCACCTTATCACAACTTGCGTCTGTGGTATTTTATGGGCTCCGTCATTGGCTCTCCCTCCCACTGGAGGATACGCCCCTTGAGGAAGGGACCGTATTTGTCTTGTTCCCGCTCGTATCACCACAGCTAAGAGTGCCTGGTACCTACCAGGTAACTCAGTAAGTATTTGTTGGATGAATAAAAAGGAAGCCAGAAGAATGCAGAGCCAGGAAGAGAGACAGTGTTTCTGTCACCTTACACGTAGCACCCACATATGAGTTCCGCTTAACGGGGACATGATCGGGGAGGAGTGGCAGGGTAGACATAGGGATGCCCGTAGGGGCTGCCTCAACCACCGGTGGACCAAGGCCAGGGAGGCTGGCTTCACTCAACAGTAGGAAGATGTCAAAACCTCGGGACAAGAAGTCTCTCTTAAATGAACGAAGTTCCTCGGGCTTCTATGATCAGGGAAGGGAGGGCAGGACAGGAGCGATGGCTAGCCTCTTCTTCACGATGGAAGAGCATTTCTCAAGGTGCAATTTTACAGAATGTTTTAAAAGTTCTACCAAAGACTGGGGGCCACGGAGCCCCCACCGTTCCCAGGAGACTCAACATGCCGACAGCCACCTTGTTTCTGCTCTCGGCTTTGAGATTTCGCGCAGAACTCCACTCCCCGTCTTACCTGCCGACCTTGGGCAAAAGGCCAAGGGGCCCACGGATCTTCCAAGGTCACTGAGAAATTTTCTCTGACCCACTGCCTTTCAGTAATAATAACTCACTCGTCCATCCCAGGTAAGTGAGCATTTCCCCCTAGGTTTAAAAATCGCCAGAAGGCGTTGAGTTTGTTTGGTTCTGTTTTTATTACATCGTGAGCATTGGTACAAGGTTAAATGCACAGAGCGACAGAGAAAAGAAGACTGCATAGAGTGTACACATGAACCTACTTGTACATACAGAAGGGGTACAGAGAGACTAACGAGAACACAGATACACAGGAAGGCAGATAAGGGTGGGCTACATTGGTGTAGAGTCCTACACAGAACAGAGCAAGGGGGTACAGAGAGCAAGTGTCAGTTAATAAACATCATCAATTAAAATCCAGCCATGTGTGTCACATTTTTGACAACGACAACAATATACAAAGCCTTATTACATCTCCAAGGGCAGAAAGGGTCTAGGGAACCTTGGAGGGTTTTGTAGAATGGTCTCAGAGGCCGGGCTCTGAGGGGAGGACAGAAGCAGGCAGTGGCCACAAAGATAATGAGGCCAGGAGACTTGACTGTCAGGCTGACAAGTGGGAAGAATGGGGAGATGGTGGGGGGGGGGGCAATGGGGTCACATTCGTCAAGAATCTCAGTGACATCAAGATCAAAGGCTCTTCTCTGTCCAGACTCTCAGCCCCAGCCCCACCTCCACTCTCCAGCTCTACTGGAAACATCCAGGGATTGAAAATAAACATATAGAAGCCTGCTTTTGCTTTGTTTAAGTGACGTTTGGTGACTAAGTTCCTGGCGCTGGGTACTAGGCAAAGGACGTCCCCTCTGTGTGCTGAGAACTGCCATAAAAGCCTCCATGCTGTCAACCCAGGTTCTAGCCCTGGCCCTGCAATCAACTAGCTAAGCGCTCTTGGACAAGTCACCTAACCTCTCTGGGGCTCAGTTTCTTCGTGTGTAATATGAGGGTGCTGGCTAGAGACCTCTAGACCCCTTGCAGCTCTTATGGAGGGAAACTCAGGTGTGTTTTAAGAGCACGCCTTTCTCTGAAGCAGAAGCAAAACAAAAAAGGAGCTGGTTGAACAAAGGTGGTCCAGCTTCCCAGACACCCATCTACCCCTACCCCACCATCACTCCCAAAGACCAGAGCTTGAAACCCAGGAATTAAACACCATGAGACTTGGCTTTGTGCCCAAACCCATCCCAAGAAGGCTCCCTCTGCCTTCCCTTTCCACCACGAGGAGAGGGAAGAAGATCCCTTTCATTCTTGTCCCCTGTCTGCAGGGCACCACTGGGGTTATGAAGGGTATGTAACACGGGGCTGTTGTTCTTGGACTATCTCTAGATGGAGGTTGTCCCCTCGATGCGTGTCTTCTCCATTGCTCAGTGCTCAGGAAGCACCACCTGTGACCACCTGCATTCTCTCTGCCCTGTGCCTTTACCCTTCCCTGGCCTTTGGCGGCCATTGCCTGCGTGGCTCTCTTGCTCCCAGAGACAGGATTAAATCACCCCTTGGTCTTCTTGGTCTTCTGTTCTAGTACCCAACAAGCCTCATTAATTCCTGTCACTGGTTCTGAGCCCTTTAATTGTCCCTGCCATCTTGAAAATAGCCTCTGTTTGGCTGGCTCTATTGCAGCCCTCTAGTCTATATACCCTTTCCACCCACTCATTGGAAGCAGTAGAGATTAGTAATTAAGTACCTGGCCTCAGAAGTCAAACAGACTCCAGTGGAGTCTTGGCTCACCACTTTCAAGCTACATGATCACGGCCAGTTGTGCAACTGTGTTGAGTACGATCTATAAGTCCAGTTGTGTCCACCCAGTAGAACTTTCTGAGAGGGTGGAAATTCCAATATGGTAGCCACTAGCCACATGTAGCTACCAAATACTCACAATGCAGCTGGCAACACTCAGGAAATGACATTTTAATTTTATTTCATTTAAATCAGTTTAAATTGTCCCATGTGCCTGGTAGCTACCATATTGAACATACCCACTGGATATATGGACATAAATATATACGGACACATCTGGACCAGTGGCTACCTATGGATGCATCTCTGCTGTGCATGAGAAGGGAGCTGGCCTTTTGAGCAAACCACAACCGGGGAAAGTGTGGCATAAAATGGGTCCAGGGCTGGGGGTCTCCACCTGACTCCATCATGGAACCTCGGGCAGGTCAGTTCACCTCTGTGCCTCAGTTTCCTCACCTATAAAGCCAGGTAGTTGATCTAAGATCCCTTCCAGCCAAGGCTGCTGTATACAGGGTTGTGCAGACCAGCAACAGAGACTACAACATGGAGGGCGACCCTTGGAGTCGTCCAGTCTTACAGTCTTGCCACCAGCCCATATTCTGGGGTTTGACAAGGCTGATTTCCCAAACTGCCTCTTCTGATACCATCTGCAAGTTGGGAGGGGCTTCTGCACTTGAGAATATGATCTGTGCATGGCTACGGCATGAGAGGTCAGATTCCCTCAGCCGGTGCTGCCTGGGCGAACCTGTCCACTTCTCCGCCTTGGTCTCAGACCCCACACACTTACTGCAAATGTTCCTAGCCACTATTTAATAGGGACTAATTTAAGGCATTGCTCCTTATTAAAGCGCTGAGTCAGTCCGCATGCCATCCTAGTAGACATTAACACTCTAGCACAAATTAGCCCATTCTAAAGTGCTAACTAGCTGAGAGCTGTTTTGCCAAGCAGAGTCTGTCATTGCCTAGAGAAGGTAGAGCCAGGTATGAACTGGTGGAGGAGAGAAGCAGAAGTTTGGGTGTGTGTGTGTGTGTATGTGT
The DNA here is from genome assembly GCF_023721935.1 of Panthera uncia. NCBI lineage: Eukaryota > Metazoa > Chordata > Mammalia > Carnivora > Felidae > Panthera > Panthera uncia. The sequence continues at coordinate 6,149 of NW_026058040.1, read as the reverse complement.
GTGTGTTGGGGGGGGTACATGGTGCTGAAAGGGGGACACAGGTGCCCCATAGCCCACTCCCTGGGGCTGGCATTGTTAGTCCTGCATAAGGATGGAGGCAGCATCGCCTCCTCTCAGTGTTCTACACTGTCTCTCCCACTTCACGGATGCAATGAATTCTAGGTATTATGAACATCTTACTCTGGGCTGGACCCCAGGTTTGCACCCTTGCCCTTTCCAGAAGAGAAGCCTCCGTTGGATGCATGCTAATTATGCATCCTCAGGGAAGCCAGCCCATGTGCCACTGCTCACAGAACCCCACAGGACAGGCCGTGACAGAGGGACAGTGTGGCTGCAGCATCTGTCTCCTCCGTCCTCCCCTCCCCTTGAGAACAATCATGACATTGGAGAAAACACCGCAATCATGTCCTGAGTGACTACGCCGGGCTCTGTGCTGAGCACTTGGGATCCATCACCTTGCTGACGATCTTTTCTATAAAGATCTTTCATAAATATGAGGATTCAGGCACAGAGAGGTAAAATAGTTCCTCCAAGGCCACCCAGGTCTGTCTGGCCCCACAGTCCAGTCCCCTCTTGTTCCCTCTCCCCTCCCCCTTTCCTCTTTTTTACTTTTTGTTTCCTTTATCACACTGCTCCTTCCCTAACTGTAATTGAGGGTGAGAAAAAACGGGGTGTGGGTGTGTTGGGAGACAGGACATGGGGGACCAGCTCAGGGAAGGCTCACCCCTTGGGCTGGGCTTTAATCACAGAACACAATGCTCTATTTAGTGTGAGAGCTCCAGTGTCCCCGGTACATCCCACCAGTGGATTCTACCCGCGCAGGAGAGAAACAGGAAGAGGAGAGCAGTGAACTCTTAGGCTAGAATCAGTGAGAGTACCCCACCTGTCATCCACATTCCTTTCTTGCCTTCCTTCTGCAAGTATTGTGTTTATTAAGCATTTCCTGGGAGCTGGGGATTAACATATAAGGAAATAAAGACCAACACCTGTTTCTCGAAATACATTCTGGGAGCAGGTGTGCCCAATGGATAAATGGGCTTTAACAACACTCAAAGGTAGTGCTACGTGGGCCTGGAGGGGAGGAGGTGTCTGAGCTTCGTAGTGAGGAACAGAAGTGGGAAGAAGGTGAGGAGGAAGGCCCCAGGGAAAGAAGGAAATACAAAATTAAGTGGCTGTAGGGAAGATCTTGTGAGAGGAGAGAAGTTTGATGAGCTGGAGGGCTCAAGATTGTGGGGAATGTGGCTGGTAACAATTTGTGGCTAGGTTCAGAGTCAAGCGAAAGACTTTGGACAAATATTTGATAAGGTGTGATTGGTTCCTGAAGGGGCATTTCCCCAGTGGTTTGGCCAACTCACCAAGGCCAGCAGCCCAAAGTGTCTGGGAAGCCTTCTGTGTCCACACATTGTCCCAGTGTCCTTGTCTGATGCACCTCAGCCACAGCTATCAGCTCTTGCTTGGACCATTGCAGTAGCCAATTCAGCAGTTGTCCTGTTTTCACATGGATGTGCCCACAGCCTGCCTTTCTCCTTGCAACAGCCAGAGCGATTATTTTAACCCATAAATCAGACCACTCCTCTCACCTCCCAGGCTTTGTGAAAAATCAGGACCATTGAAAATGACAGCTGAGACATAAGAATTAAGTGTTTCTAGAAGCAGTCTCAGGACATGAGCCAGGCTGGTCTCCCATGAGTGCAGGTTCCTTTTTCTTCATCCATTTCCCTTCCCCGTGATGCTCCCCTCTCTTTTTTTCCCTCCAGGTTGAGTCCTCAGGGCATCCCCTATCAGAAGTGGTCCTGAGGAGAGGATCTAAAGGGGCCTGGCCTAGGACAGGGGTTCTGGGCTTCCTCCCTGCTAGAATCTCTGGCTTAGTGCCCATAGTCATGGGAAGTGGCATACACACTGCATCTTGCCCTCATAGGTGTTTCTTTTGTCTTCATTGTTTTAAATTTTTATTTATTTATTTATTTATTTATTCTTCTTAAGTCGGCTCCATGCCCAACGTGGGGTTCGAACTCACAACTGCGAGATCAAGAGCCCCATGCTCCACCAGCTGAGCCAGCCTCTGGTCTTCATTGTTTTAAAAATTAGGAAGTTATATACAAAATCTGGATTCCTGAACTCTCTTGAAGAATGAGAAGATACAGTCCCACAAGATCTGCATTATATTATTATAACTGGCTGGCTCCTCCTTTAAATGGGACCCATGTTTCCAGTTTGCCACAGTCCTCACTAGTTTGTATTGTTTACCACTTGTCCTACTTCATCTCAGTCTATGGCTGGCCCTGTAGCCATTTGAGTTTACAACTCTCTGGACTAGGGCACTTTCTGTTAATTTTACTCTACTGTGAATCCAAATTAAGACAGTAACTCTTAGCTTGTTTTTAAGTCTCATCTGTAATGAAGGATGTTAAAGGAGTTTCAGGTAACAGAAGGTTGGCTGGGATAAAAATAGTGGTAAGAGGAGGGGTACCCTACTGTGGATCTGAAAATCTCATCAGGTTAGACACCCCTTCTTGGCACATAGGGAAGGCCTGTCAGTTCCTGGGAAATTACACCTGGAGCATCTTAAGTTTTGTTGCAAGTAGACTGTAAGTACCAGAACAGCAGGCACCAGGTCACTTCTGGTACATAGTAGGCCATCAATAAATAGTTGTGGAATAGATGGATGAATGAATGGATGGAGGGACAGATGGGTAGATGGATGAACGGGAAGATGGATGGATGGATGGATGGATGGACAGATGGACGGATGGATGGAT
>NW_026058040.1:0-2990 GCF_023721935.1 Panthera uncia | reverse complement strand
ATGGAGGGATGGATGGATGGATGGATGGAAAAATGGAAAGATGAATGAATTGATTGATGGATGGATAGATGGATGGATGGATGGATGGATGGATGGACAGATGGATGGATGGATGGGTGGATGGATGGAAAAATGGAAAGATGAATGGATGGATGGATGGATGGATGGATGGAAAATGGAAAGATGAATGGATTGATTGATGGATGGATAGATGGATGGATGGGAAGATGGATGGATGGAAGTATAGATGGATGGATGGAGGGATGTACACATGAATGGGTGGACTTTCAGTTGCAGCTTCAGGCCTCTTCTGGCTTCGTGGGGGCATGGGCCAGGTAAGAAAGAGGGGCCCTGGGAAAGGTCTTTGAGAATCCTCCAGATGCAGCCTCTGTTAATAATTGACACTTCCTTCCCTCAGCTTTAACTGTGTGATTTAAAAGTCTGGCCCACAGCCAGAAAAGCATAACCGTTACACATTTCATGGATAAATCAACCCCCTGCTGTTTAAAACTAAAGGGTTGGAGAGAATGCAAACCAAAAACATATGAGCCAACATGCTCACTGCATTCTTGGAGGAATGGTGTGGTGGCTGCGCCTGTGTCAGGAACAGTGGATGATGGCTCAGAGTCCTGGCAGTCTTGCAGTCTTCATACAACATGGCCAGGCCAGGGGCATGCCTAGGGTATGGAGAGCTAGGGTAGGCAGCTGCCTTGAGGGGGCCTTGAGGGAAGATCCTGGATACGAGGCCCCTGTTTGCTAAGTCTGCCAATCGGTGTCAGAAGGGGGTAGAAAACATGCATGCTGAGTGCAGACACCCTGGCATGGCCAGGCTTCTCCTATCTCTCGCCTCCAGCCCCTACCCTTCTCTGGCAACCTGTCAAGAGTCCCCAGTTTTCTTGGCCTCTGTAGAACTTGGTTCCAGTTTGTCCCCTGTGCTGGAGAACACCACCCACAGAATGCAGCTCAATCTATGACCTTCAGGGAAGATGGGAAGGAAGGAGAGAGAAAAAGTACTGATGTGCTTGGTGAAGTCAGCCTGCCCAAGGTCACATAGCTAATGAGCGATGGAGCCTGGCTTTCTCTGATTCTAAGACTCATGCTGTTTGATTAATACACCTGATAGACTTGACAATGGACAAAATGCTTTCACCCTGGGGTTGGATTTTTCCCGGACATAGCTCTGTAAAGTCTACCGGAGGCAGGGCGACCAACTCATTCTATGTTGCCCAGGCTTTTCCTGGTTTTAGTCCTGAATTTCCCATGTTCCAGGGAACCCCTCATTCCTGGGCAAACTCAGGATGGTCGGTCACTCGATCAGAAGGCAGGTCGCCATCAGTCCCACGATCCTTGATTTGGCTGTGTATGGGATGCCTTGACCCATATTGATGACTGGCTCCCAACTACACATGTTTTGATATAACTGTTCCAAACATCAACCTGAGAACCAAGAGTTCTGGATGCCTCCCAGGTGACTCTAATGCACAGTCGTGTTTGAGAGCCACTGGCTTAGCCTGAGGAATCTGCCTGATACCATTGCTGGTTAGCCTTTCGTCTGCTCAGCTTTGTCCACGTCCTTCTGTGAAACGGTGATTTAGAACAAGAAATATGTATTTGGTTTTCATTCCTGTTTCTAGCACAGAGCTTCTTAAAACCTTTGGAATTTCCTAAATCCTGACCCTGGTCAAGGTGTCCTTTGTTACGTTAAGGAGGCGACTTTGGGAGCTCAAGGAAGGATGGGGGCTAGTTGCCTGAAGAACTTTCAGTCCTACCCTCTGACCTCCTGGGAGGGGCAGAGGGGCTAGAGATTGAGTTCAGTCACCAACGGCCAATGATTTAATTAATTGTGCCTGTTTGTAATGAAGCCTCCGTAGAACCCCAAAGGACAAGGCTCCCAGAGCTCCTGGGTTGGTGAACACACGTGTTGGTTGAATGGCCGTTCGGGGAGAGGGTGTGGCAGCTCTGTACCCTTCCCCCAATGCAGAAGCGTTCCAGAGACCACACTTGGAGAAAGTTCCATTTCCCCGGCACCTTCTGAAACTCCCTGTTCACTGGAAGCTCTGTGAGTGTGCCAGGGTGGTGCCTTTACCTATAGATCTGAGTTGACAAGTGACAGGCGATTTTGGAAGCAGACAGGGGACTGAGGGTTAGGTTTGGACAGTAAGCCACTGTGGCATAGCGTCTGGGCAACGGCACTGAACGGCACATAGAGCAAGGCAGGAAATAGGGTCAGGGCGTCCGGGCAGTGGATTCTAACAAATAGGGAGAGGGTGGGATGTGGCAGCTAATGGGAGGCGGAGAGGGGGACGTATGTGAATGAGGACTGTCTCACGCTCCCTCAGCCTGACGTAACTGGTATTTCTCCTAATTATTAGATTGAACCACTACCTCTCTGGCGAAATAAGTTTTGACTCAAATGAGAAATCAGACTCAAATGAGAGAGAGAGAGAAAAGGAAAAAGAACAAGGGGGGGGGAACCCACAAGGAACAGAATTCAGTACAGGGGATATTTTTAAATTACTTTTTTTGTGTGGAGTTGAAGCATGATTTCCTTTTCTATTCTATCTGACGGGAGCCCCAAGGCCAGGGTTCCTGAGGGACGGCTGAACTCGTCAGCTGTGGCAGGTTGGGGACAGAGCCTAGAGGCCTGGAGGTCAGTGAGCCTGGGCACGTCCAGCCCTAACCGGTCACTCTTGATTCCGTGCCTACCTATATGGTACCCCTGTGCCTGCCCCCGCCCCGCCCCTCCACTGATGGGTCAGAGGTAGTTTCTCTTGAACCACAGGGGTTTGGGCAGGTGGAAAGTGTGTGCACCTGAAGGTGACGGGGCATTGGGGGGGGGCGGGGAGGTTGCCTAGCAAGTAGCAGGTGCTATATTTCCTTCCAGGAACCGTGTTTGGCTAGCCAGCCAAGGGGTCACAGTGTGCAGGAGCTGTATGGGTGAGTGAGGTCCCCTGAACTCAGGGGCGGTCATCAATCAAAGCCGTCTGAAC